>NC_134280.1:20491294-20493794 GCF_949628215.1 Phalacrocorax aristotelis
GTCACTTTTAATAAGAGGCAAAAAATTAAATGAAACAGTATGCTTATTACAGGAAAATTAGGCGTTCAAGTGGTAGAGTCCTTTTCTGCTATTTGCATAATTTATTCTTTTTTGTCCCTCACACCAGAAGCTTCAGGCAATTTTCTTCACATTTAAATAGATCGCACATTTAAGGCTACTTAAGGAAAATTATCACTTTGCATATTTTAATTGTTGTGAAGAAAGTGAATAGAAGAGGTCTGCAGCTTGGGCTCTTGAGTCGGTCAGATGCTCAACTCTCTGATTCTGGAGCTCCCCACTGCTCCACTAGAGATAACCCTACAGTTCACAGCCATCCACTTGCATTTCATCAGCATGCAAATGCAGCTCCAAGCACTACAATAAGTGGGTCTTTGATATTTACAAACTAGCCACTAATAACTAAAATGTAATTTGTTTGACATAACTTTAGATTCTCTTATCTGACTGCCTTTAAAAAAACCAGATAAGTCCTTTAGCTTTACAAAACCTAAGATATCATCCATTCAAACTGCAGCCTGCCCTATAAAGTCTGAAAGCATTATTCGTGGCAAAATCATGTCAGGTTCTCTTGTCAGTGGAGTTTCTGCAACACATCTCTCTAATTTCATTTTCAATTCTTTTGTTTAATTTGCGCTCCTCCCCACCTTAATCAAATGAAATGAAAATTCAAATAAGACTCGGAGCGAGAAGCCTGTTTTCCTTTTACCTACAGAAATACATCTATTAGTGTGACGCTATAGAGAAATGGATGTCCCAGTCACCAAGGATGCACACTCGCTGTACCCTACTTTGTGCGATAATCTGGAAAGCAAAAAGAGAGAGAGAGAGAGAGAGAGAGAGAGAGAGAGACAGGGTTACAGTACAGCACTTTACAAAGCAAAACACTGTAAACAGACTGATGACTGTACAAATTCAGTTAATTATGAAGCTAATGAAAAATTAAAAGGGAGTTCTAATGAAAAATTTGATCAAATGTTATTCAGATTATCTTTTCAAGTAATTAAGTGGTCCAGAAAAAAAGGTTCCCCAAGGTACGTTTTAGCTTGTGATCTTTTTCACTCAGAAAAAAAAAAAAATGCAATAAAGTTAGGAAAGAGTGAAAGTCGGTTTTCTTCTTCACAAGTCACTGTCTCCAAACATGCCAAGATATAGATTTCATTAGATCAGCATCATTTTTGTTTAATTATCAGTGACTGCTCCCTTTGGTTACTGGTCATTTCAGTACTTAACTAGCTTTAAATACACACTCAAAACATTATTAAATATCTACCACCTTTCCATTAGCATATGTTTGCAGAAATTAAGATATCATTCATCTTCTAAGAGTCAAGCAGACTAAGTGGATTGGTTTATTGCACAGAAATAGAAATACAAACTCCAAAATAAGATTGTCATTTGGAAAACAAACGAATAAACAAAAAAATCACCCTAAGGTGTGTTCTCTCTCTCCACCCCCCGCCCCTCACCCCTCCCTTTATCATTATTGCAGCAAAATACATATTCTGGACATTGAAGAGAATTTGTATAAGCAGGTTCATCCTTTCCATGCTCTGGGGAGATGTCACAGAAGTTATGACATATTCAGAACAATCTCATAACTTAGAGGACCTGGAACAAACCAGATCCAGTAATTAAAGCTTATATGAACACGTGTATCCATCACATTTCCTGCGTATTTCCAAAACGCTAAAAAGCAGACAAAAGTACGATGAACAGTACCATGCTGGACCCCAAACCCATGCAGATTAAACACAGAAAATATTCAGTTTCCCAATCTGACCTTGACTGGACAGAATAAGAACTGCGGTACCTTTTATTATTGTGTATTATAGTGATTAAAATTCAGTTCTACATGGAAATGCAGGAAATGCAACTGTAGGAAATGCATGTGTACACACAGAGGTCGGACTTCCTTTTTTCAAAATTATAAATAAATATATTCATTCCTTGGAAACAACCTCTCTCCTACTCTGCTCTGCCTTTCCGGGTTCTTCTAGATTACTGCCTTAGAAGGAAAGCAGCACAGCAAATTACAGCACAGCCAAGTCCCGTAACAGACTCCTTTACTCCTATATGTGATGAGGGAAGGATATAAGATCTCTCAGGATTTCTCCACAATTTCAGAAGCTGTTCCTTCTTAGGATGACAATATAGGCACAGATGCAGTGGCCCGGTGTATCCGCACCCAGCTAGCCACTGCGATAGCATTTACCAGTGCGTATGAATAAGCACTCTAATTAGTACTGCTACATTGCTCTGGAGGAGGAATGAGAATCTTTTGGCTTTATTTTCTTGTCCTCTTTTGTAGTAAACATATTTCATTCGAGCTTTAATTCATAGACATAACAATAAAATTTAAGTTTTTGGGCTTGGCAAGAAAAACGGTAATTGCAAAACACTTTTATACAATTATTATAACTTAAAATTTTTAGAATATAATATTAAAATTTCATTAGAGTACATTTGTCCCATGATATGG
>NC_134280.1:20498794-20668220 GCF_949628215.1 Phalacrocorax aristotelis
ACAGTCTTTCTGAGGTAGACTGTTCAAGTTCAAGGACAAGTCTTTTTCTTACGAAATGCATGACATTCAAAAAAAGACAACAAATAAATACTACATGTACAATATGTAGCAATGAGGTAGAAATGGTTTTAAAGAACAAATGTCTGAACGCACATCTGATGAAAAATATTTTTAAAAAGGAAATGAAAAGCCTCTAGCAATCGCATATAAACCACGAGAACAAAAATGAAACAAAAAGAAAAAAAAAGAAAAAAGAACCACACAAAGTTTGGGATTGGAAATAAACTTTTGCTTCTTTTTCTATCATAAAACAAGAAGGAATGAATGTGCTCCCAACCTTGGTGTAGTACAGAACCATTTTATAAATATTTAACATTCTATAGGACTGATTCATATATTCTCACACAACTCTGTGGCAAGGCTGACCCATACTGCCGACATTCTACATATCACTGAGACAGGGAGGTGAAATTTTCCTGCTTTCAGTCTAATTGTCTTTGACAATTGCAGTGCCTAGTGCTACACTGCTTGTGTTGTATTTAAAAACAGGGGAAAGAGTAGAGACTTGTTCATTAAAGATGCAGTATCCCTGGTTCACAAAAATGCATCTGGCAGGTTCAAAATCGAATGTCAACCAAAGGTCCTTGCAGAGTGTGAGCTTCAGTTCATGTATTGGTTAGTCACCAGCACAGCTGGGCTTTTTTTTGAATTCTGAAATACTAGTATCTCCATGTTTACTAATGTGCTTCATATAAATCTGCAGACGATTAAATGACTTTTCTTTTTTTAAGTAAAGAGACAAAGTTATTGTTTGGACATGGTGTGTATGCACATATAAATATTATATACACACATGCACACATACAAGATGGAAAGGAGTTAGTGCTGTGAGGACAAGGTTAGCTTTCAGAGCTGATGATGAAAACCAACAGACATAGATTATTATACATTGGAGGGATGACTTTTCTAACAAGGGCGGAAATCAGGAGTAATTCCTTAAAGTCAACAAGGTTATACCACCTTCCGACTGGTATAAGCGAAAGGGTAGGAGGCCCTACAACTTTTGGCGGCCTTGCTTTGTGACAAAGTGTATCCTTCAGATCTGAGTAATGCACTCTCCCTCATGATGGAGTGCTCCAGAGAAAAATGCAGGGGGATTATAAGAACAGCCCTTTACCTGAAGTTGTACGTATTTGCAGACAGTGAAAACCCTGGTCAGATCCCCAGATTTGCTTTCAATGTATTAACATCTTGATGAAGGAACTAATTTGGATCTTTTTGGCTAGACGATCCCCTAAAGAAGTATCCTAAAGAAGCCACCTAAATATGACCTTGTACCATTTTACAGAGCACAGTCTCCAAATAGCTGGTAAAGACACCCAGATGGTGTTTGGCCTATGTATTTTAGTCAGATGGTTGATTTTCCCCTTGGTAGGTTTGTAATGCTCAAGAAAACATTTTGCCCATCTATCTGCATTTGAGTAGAATACAAACTGGCTAATAGATAAATAATCCCTGTGAAAGTAAATAGCCTTAAAGTAAACTGCCTTCACATTCCATTGATCAGCTCAGTCAGCAAACTCTTCTATATTGTCACTAATGTTCTAAATATTTTGGAGAGAAACATGCCAGAAGTATAGAGTATTTCCATTTCTGTCTCACATAAGGTCATTATGAACTCCTCCTTGAATTGATATTGATCCTTCAGCTTGCAGAAATATTCCTCCAATTTATTTTACTTTTGTTGCTGTAGGAATTGTTACTGAAGGTACAAGGAAGAAAATGAGCTGATGCAGAATGGGATCCACACATTGAAAAACGATGTAAAGCATCTGCAGTGATAGGCTGACATGGCAGACGCTCTTTAACCATTTCAGGTTCCTTAAGATCCAGGGCTGCACCAGCGACCGGGAAGCCCCAGCCAACCATTTGGGCATTTCTGTGGCAGCAGCCCCCATCTTTGCCCAGTCATAAAAGACAGCAAATGGCTTTCTACCACAGAAATGTCAAAGACCAGCAAATATTTCATCCTGAAGACACCATTAGAACATATTTTGTCTCTCTTCTCAAAAACAATCCTAACCTTTGGGACCCCCTCAGGTTCAGGATCATGCTTCAGCCCTTCCTGGACACTCCTTGACAAGAAGGCTGCTGAGAGGGCTGAAGGACCAGCAGTGTGCCAAAACTTGCTCACTACAGAGGAAACGGGCTGAATGTAGGAGGAGGGAGGAAAGCATTAAGGACAGGACATGGCAGGGCGTTCAGCCAACTCAGCCTCCCCGAACAGGGGGAAATTCTGTCAAAGGAGTGGCCAGAAACCACTTGGAGAAGGGCTGAGGCACCTCTTGTTAACACTACCTGGCCAAGCTCTCACCAAATTCAACAGGCACCCTCCCAGAGTGATGCCAAGGACAGCTGCTGGTAAGGAAAGATTTGGGTAACAATCTAGGTCTGTTTTCCTCTCCTTACAGCTGCTGTGATAGGGGTGCTTTTCTGCTTCTGCTGCCCCGAAGTTGAATCGAGCCCTGGAGAGAACAAACATAAGCGTGTGTGTGTGTGCGTGCGTGTGGAACCTGCGTTTTCACACCATCTCAGTTTCTGCCTGCTTCTCACTTTGGTTAACATTTGAAAAATCCATTTCCCAGAGTGACTTTTTAAAGAGAATGATTTAAAGCTGGAAGCCAAAGGGATCATCTACAATTTTGTTTGCTTTTGGTTTTGCTACTGGGTAAAAAGAGGGAAAAAACCACTCTAGTGGGTAGCTTTCATTTTACCAGCTGCAAAAAAAAACCTGTTAGGAGTGTGATTAGGAGAAACAGTTAACAGGAGCTGGTTTATCAAAACTTGCCTGAGCCTTTCAAATGAGCACAGCTCAATGGCAGATATGAAAGGCAACGTCTAAGACAGAAATTGGGTCAGCAAACTGCAATAGTGTACTTGCCAGTGTGATCAGTGTGAACCTACAGCTAATGGGGACATCAGGATCTCCCAAATATGAGGATGGTAGAATGACCAGGGGGAAGAAGCAGCCTGTGGAGGTTTGGGGGAAGCAGAAAGACTGGGTCATAACAACGACCATAGACTGTAATTGCTGTTGAAAGGAAAAAGAAAAAAAGAAAAAAGAAAAAAAAAAACAAACAAAAGAAAAGCAGGTGATGTACTTAAGTCTTACTTTCTATATCCTTAATGAAAGGCACTGTTTTTAAAATGGTACTTTTATGCTTAAAACATAAAGTTTTAGATAGACAAAATGTTTGCCAGGAATCCATCTTCAATTAGATTTTGGTTTATTTGCTCTGGTTTTAGCAAGTTCTATCTAAATATATATCTATATCTTAAAAGAAAAATAAAAGGAAAGTAATAATCAAGAGTCATAAATTTCCAGCAATATCACAAAATCCCTCATTAGCTTTCTGAACGCTAAATGTCTCCATTGATTTAACAAAATGAACAAGGTCTGTACAATTTTTGAGAAGACAAACATGATCTAGTTAACAGATTGGTATCTCTTCTTGGGGCTTTTCAGTGCATTTATTTAATGGTTTTGAATGTACATTACTTAACAGAAACATTAAATGCCAGTGCTTTGCAACAGTTTTGTTACTGTCTCTTTAAAGTAAACAAACAAAAAAATACATTCAAAAAAGCAAGGCTGTTTTGCTCATGTGATGGCAGAGGCTTTGGGCAGCTGCAACATGCACTGCTCCTGCTCAGAGACATTACCCAACATCAGTCAGCTGTCACCAAAAGAGTTGCACGGAAAGCATTAAAGGATAAAAAGAAAGGTGGGGGGTGGGGGGGTGGCGGGGAGAGAACTGAGCAAAATGCCACACATGCCAGCTAGTCTTTCCAGAAGGAAGACACCAGAGTATGTATATTTGGGGGAGGAAAAAGGGGGGTAAAGAGCACTAACACAGAGAAAAACTTGACTTCAGGGGAAAAAACAGCAGCTCTCTGAAACTTGTTTAGCAGGTTCACATTCCTAATGTAATCTGACTTGCTGTTGGTGTTGTTTTTTGCCCTATTTCTTACTTTGCTTTCCAAGAGAAATGTAACAAAACTGAGGTAGAAATAATGGTGGGCACACTCCAGCCTGGAAGATTTCTACTGGATGCTAAATGAAGTTTGCATTAAGGACAACGGAGCTGTACGTACGCAACAAAAACTCAACTTTACAGTTTAGGAAGGGAAATAAATGTACTTTGAGGGTTCAGTTTTGCTTTGTTATTTGTACTGTTTGTTTGGTCACAGTCCGCTGCGTTGCTATAAACAGCTCTGCAACCCATAGCTCTGCCAGCGCCCTACACCGATCCCACTCCCTACACCTTCACCAAAATAACCTCAAAACTACGACTAGAGCCACGCAATAGAGGCCAGCAGTCACAGCTTAAGGTAATTTGCCTCTTGGAGTCCTACCAAATCTCACGTTTGACTGTATCGGATGCTAACATAAACCGATTAGGTGGCTCTTTTTTCATCTATGCACCTTCTAAAGACTGTATCACGTAATTATCAAGGAGCAATATGCTGAAAACTCTTACAGTTTGCCAACAAGAAAAATCATTCTGCTCTGGTTTGATCTGACAAATTGGCAAAAGAACCATTTCTGAACACCGGGAAATCCTTCTGCTTCTATTTTTAAAAACTGTAAAGCTTCAGTCATATTACACACTAGTTTTTTTCCTGGATACATTCAAAGTAATTTTCCTTGCCATTTTCCAATTGTTGAGGTAAACATACATATTTAATATAAAGTAACATTGAAGCCTAGCCTATAACTCTCAGCAGTACATAGTGCTTTCAACACATTCCTTTGAGGTACTGTACAAATCACAATCACTTTCCTGAGTTTTTGCAGACAGAACATTAAAAGAAATGAACTGCAGAAATTAAGGTCCAGATTACCATTACCCTGTTTTACCTGTTCTTAGTTTAACACCACAGAACAGACAGGATTGAGGAATACTGTTGCTCTTAGAATAGCAAAAATCTGGTTCTCTGTCGCAACACAACCGTTCATCTCTTTAGTCCAATAATGTTTGAAGTTAAAGCTCTTTATATTAGCACATGCCACCAATGTAATTGTGAGGCAAACAAAAAATAAAGCACCACTTCAGGCACTTGACAGCAACTAAATCTCAAGAACAGCAGAATGGAATCAACACACAGGGTTCATGTCCTTCTGAAATCAACCCACTTGCACCTTGCTCCTTGGTGAGTATTGTCTAGCTTGAACAGAACTGAGCATCAACATGCGCTTTCTGTCATGTGTGGCTTTTTCAGATCAGCAGCTCTTGTTTGATGCACTTTTCCTTCAAGTCTACCCTGGCTCTTTAGAGGCAAGGTAAATTGTAGTCTTCCCAGTACCCTTTGCAATTTTAACACTACTGAAAAGGGTTCTCTACCCTACGTAGCAGGTTCTGTGTGTGCCAACATTCATTACATTTTTTTAAAGTAGTATCACTGACTGCAACCAAACATTTTGTTCCATTCAACATATGTATCAAGCTCTTTTTGAGATATGCTAGGCTGTATCTTGCAGAAAGCATTTTCAAAGTCTTGATATGTAACTGGCCTCAACTGGCTGGGCATAATGGCTGAAAGGTCTGTGGCTGGCATGGCGTGGAGTGGGCCCACCACAGCTTCCTGACACAAGTGAGCCACATCTAGTCCAGAAAAGCCTTCTGTGCGCTGGACAAGCAGTGCAACCTCCTTGTCATTGAGACAGTAATTGTGCTGTGAGAGCAGTTGTACTATTATCTGGTGCCTCGCTGTGCTGTCAGGAAGTGGGATTAAAAGTCGTTTCATGAAGTACCTTCGAAGAGATTCATCAATTTCTTCCGGTTTACTCGTGGCGCAAATTACTACTATTTGGTCCTCAGCAGAAGTCAGTACAGTGTCCAGCTGCATAAGGAACTCGGTTCTCATCCGACTAACTGGACTGTGTTCTTCGCTCACTTGAGAAGAAAGGAGCATATCAATGTCACTAACAAAAATCACCGAGGGTTGGCGACACCTTGCCACAAGGAAGGAGGCATGGACAATTTTCTCTCCTTCCCCTAACCACTTTGTAACAAGGCCAGAGCCAGTGATTTTGAAAAATGTGGCCCCCAGCTGACTAGCTATACATCTGCCCATTAATGTTTTGCCTGTTCCCCGAGGTCCAAATAAAAGGATGCTCCGAGGTAGAGCAGTCAGTCCATTGAATGCATCTGACCTCAATACTGGCCATAAAACCTCCTCCTTAATGACGGCCTTTACTAGATCTAGGCCAGCAATGTCGCTCCAGTCCACAGGAGGTCCTTGGTTGATAATCTCATTGGTAACAAGGTCAATGAGGTGTGTGTCAGTATTCTTCAGTTGCTCGTCCACAGAGTGGTTGGATGAGGTAGCTGCACGAAGTCCCGGGCCTTGCATTGGGTGAGGGAGGAGCTGCCTGTGCTCATCACCGTGCTCATTCATTACTGGGGAGGTATACTTCCCAAACGAGTCACTCGATCTCGAACCCAGTGAGTTTTTAGCAGTACTATAGGATGGGGGTGTTAGAGCCCTACTGGACTGGCTGCTGAATTTCCTTTGCTGTTCAGAGGACATTAGCTGCTTTGTTGGCTTAAATGCTAAGGATGATGTTTCAGCACTTCTGTCAAAACCATTCCCCCTGTTTGCATTTGAAATGCTGTTGTCGGGCATTCGATACATGGGACTCTGTGTAGATCTCTGTTGGCCATAGCTGTAATTTCCATAACTGGAGTCCATTTCTCCTTGCCCTGCCATATAGAAAGCTTTCCTTTTGAGAGAGCTGGCTGAACTGTTTGTCAGGGCAGATGGCGCGATGGGCGTCAAACCGTGGCCCTGGTAGGAGTAGCTGGGGACAGTGGTGGGGGGCAAAGGGGTTGGAGCAGGGATTCCTGAAGGCAGGTACGCCGAGGGCGGCGGGGCACCCCCAGGGCTGTACCCAGGGCCAACAGCAGTTTGAGGAGGATAACTGGTGGAAGGGTAGCTGTAACTGGACAGGTTAGAGGTCCCGTTGTAGCCGGGGACGAGGGCTGGTGGTGGCGGTGGTGGTGGGGGCTGTAAAAGTCCCGAGCTATGTAGGGGGGATGGATGAGGGGATGGAAGTGCAGGTGCTGGCTGGCCACTGTAACTGGTATGCAAATAAGAGCCATTGTATCCTGCGGCATATTCCTGAGTTGGGAGCCCTGAATGAAGACCGGGAACGGTGTGACTTCCGCAGGTGCTGCTGGAGTAACTGGGTTCAGCCAGGTTACTGGCCACCCCAGGAGAGCTCCCGATGCTGGCTGAGACGTCTGTGGGAGGAAGGGCAGCACTTACCCCAGCTTTGCTGGCGGTGATAACGTCTGGGACACAGTTCATGGGATACACGCTCTCCGAGTTCAGCGACGGCTGCCAGGGCTCGCTTTCATTCTTCCGGCCATTCACCAGCCCCGAGGGAGCTTCAGAGTAGTTACTGAGAATGGGCCGCTCGGCCGGGCCTTCTAAAATACCAGAGTATTTTTCTGCATACTTTTTCAGAAGATTGGAGGCAGTCAGAGCCGAGATGTCATCGTTAGCCCAGGCGTACTGATAGGTGCGCTGCAGGTGCCCCCGGTAGGCTTCCACCTTGTGGGCAGGGGACCGGGTGGTTGAAGTGATATCAAAGTGCTGTTCTGGCCACTGGGCATGCTCCGGCGTCCACTGCATCTTCAAGCCTAGGGTGGCAGGGGAAAAAAAAGTTAACAGTGAGCTCGGCCTTTTTTGGATGCTTTTAAATGAGTTCTCAAACATGCCACCTGTGAACCTCTTCAGCTCTCTGAAACACTGTACTTAATACCACAAATCCTTAAGGAAAGAAAATACAATGCCCTTATGAAGCAGCGTAAACTGCTTGGTTTATTGTAGGCACAGGCACATGGAGCCACATTTTTTGTCGATTTGGTAGCACGTTATTTGTTGGTTTAAAAAAATATAGGTAATGCCAGATTTCTCAAAGTAATTAAATAAGACAGTATATTTTAAATACTCTGAGTGCAGATTTATTGTTAACATACAAGGCATCCAACTGCTCTGTCCTCTCTCATCACCGTTTCAGTTTTATATTTTAACCAATATAAAAATATGAGACACAGCTGACAGATCACATCTAGGATACCTCTCTTATTTGGTACTGAACACCTAGTTAGCACAGTATAATGCACCCTGCGCAGAACAATATGACACAGACATAGCAGGTCATTCCATAATCCAACTCTCATCTAAAGTGGTCCACGACAGTTTCAAATCTGCTTCGTGGAGTGCAGCAAAGCAATCTCCCAGGCAGCGCTCCGTCGCTTTCATCACACAAAGCCTACAACTCGGTATGAATTACAACTGGCTCCTTTCTGCCTCTCAGTTCTGTTGTTGAGGCTCTGGAAAAAAAACCAAGCATGACTTGTCTGTCGGTCTCCTTGCTTGCACTCTCTTCCCCCCCCCCCACCTCACAGCCTCCAGGGTACAAAGAAAGAGGGTTTAAAAAAAAAAAAAAAAGAAAAAAAAAAGAAAAAAAAAAAAAGATTAAGAATAGGAAAGAGAAATGAAGCCAAGGCCCAAGTTCTGGGGCTTCCACATCTGGCTATAAAAACAAAACCCATCAATAAAAAAAAAAAAAGAAAAAAAAAAAGAAAAAATGCAAATGTCATTTTAAAACAATTAATCTTGCAAATAATGCGATGTGAACTATCCCTCCTCCTGGTAATCCACCGTGCGCAGTAAGAGCAATTTACAAGCGTTAAGATAACCCCCTCCGACTCGTACCTATGCATGGTAAACACATTGCTGATTTTTGTACAGCTGTATCAAATAGACCTCCTTAATCTCTCTCGTATTACCAAAAGTGATTTTTGCAAACTGTCTTGTGCCCTCTGGCACAGATTCCCTGATAAGGAGGAGGCCTAGTCGAAATGAAGCATCTGTGGCACTAGCTCCCCTCTGAATTACTGCAGTCTATTTTGACAGCTTCTACCCCCTCCTGTTTTTCTCCCCAACCCCTTTAGCTCTTCATTGCCTGACTCTGGCATCTGACATGGCCAGCTTAGCCTCGCTGAGCTAAACCTAACACAGCACAGAGTTTGGTAACAGAATGGCATGTTTATTCCCTTCTGACTCTCTCTTCCTTGTTTGCAAAACCACTGCACCAGACACTGGAAGTTAATTAGCAGGATGATGCTGTGCTAATTGTGTTAATTTACAAGGTTTTAGTCAAAGAGAATCATGCCAGGGCTGGCACTGCTGTCATGCTTCCGACTTAATGATTAAGAAATACTGAAAACAAGGTGGGAAGGATTGCAGTAATTACACAATAAATGAATAAAGCAACAGATTCATTTGCAATTATATTTTATTGCAGTTGCACTCATTTGCATTTGGATTCTTCATTTTTATTTTTGGATTCATGTATTTGCAAATCACCAAATCATTTAAATTTAGCCTGAAAACGGCAAAGTACCTCTAATTGAGCCTTGTATTTTATTAGTACAAGTACTGCAAATCTCAGTCCACGTGAGCATGCCATTGATTACTTGTGGATATTTTTTTCCTAAACGTTCTCTTTCCCTCTCATTTTTCAAACAAATTGACAACTTGAGAAAAATGTCTGTTAACAATTATACAGTTATCCTATAAGAGTTAATTCAGAGAAGTGCTTTTGACAAATGCAGCTTTGAGACTGAGTTTTTGTCTGATCTATTTCTTTCATTTAGCATTAATATAATCTTTTTTGCTAATTGTTTCTGATGTTTCAACCACTGCCTTTCAGAGGGGGTAAATGTATCATGAAATTGGGTGAAATTATAGAAATCATGCTCATATGAAAAAAAATGCAATTTTAATGAGAAACTATCTGAAGCTTTTCAGAAATCATACTTTGTTAAATACAGCCGGAAATCTGAAGAGCAAATCACCAAGAGCCAATTGCAAGTAATCAATATCTAAAATTCTTCTAGTGTCATGTGATTTACTTCCAGCTCATTTTTAAAAAAAAGAATATTAATGTTCCTGTAATGTAGAACTGCTTAAGAGACATCAAGTTCATTACCGTTATTAAAAAACAAACAACAACAACAAAAAACCAAACGCAAAACAAACAAAAAACAAGCAAACTGACCAACCAACCAACACCTATCCATGTTCTGTGATATTGGGCTTATAAGCTTACCAAAACACTGAAAGCTTCTGTTACAGAGCTGAAGAAGAACCTGAGCAGATTGATGCTTCACCAGGTACTAATGAACGGATGCCATGAGAAAGAGTCTTCACAAAGAACGCTGTAAAGCAGCAGTGAAACTTTTGAAAAAGAAGGTGAAATTCTCTGATGGAGTAGAGAACCTGGCTGGGCTAGTACTTGTACTGTAGTTAATGAATATGCTTTTGGCATGTTGTCTTTAATGGTTTGTAAAAGAAAGACTATTCAATTTAAAGAGATAAAAGAATGCACTAGGTCAGAGCACAACAACATATATCATACGCTACCCACTTAGCAAGCTTTTCAAAATACCTTTCATAAATACTTTAAAAATTTCATTAATTGGTCTTTTTATTTAGAATGGATCGTGTACTTTTAAAAGAAATAATTCTATTTCTAGGCACAGAGGGGAGATGTATTTAGATGGTGTAAAAACTCAATTCTTTGAATTTTATTTATCCAGATTAATTTATTTTCCTTATTACGAGGCTGCAAAAGAACGTCAGAAAATCTGAATTATCCATTATAAGAGGAGGGGGGAAATCACACCATCAGCATTCTTTATTTGGAATAATTGCTAGCTAGACCAGTAGTTTCACATTGTCATGCTATCTTTGGGTATGCTCACTGCACAATAATTGAAAGTTTATTTATTGATGCATATTAAATACCAATGCATTTAACAAAGGCTGTAAAGGCAGGATTAGGCTTTGATTAGATAAGCTTAAGAGAACAGGGCTGTTCTCATCCCATGAAACATGAGCATTTATTCCAGCACATTGCAATCATTAGTGTTATTTGGAAGCATAGGTTAATAGTTAACCATAAGCATATTTTTTGCATTAGTATGCAGTGAAGAAATCTGTATTTACATGGGGCCCACTGGAGTGGTCTGGGCTGGGGGCCACAAATACCCATTTCCTCAATTTGCTATTAATCAAAGAAGCTGCAAGATTTCTTAGTGGTTCAATAATTGTTTGACAAAAGTCAAATGTCTGATTTGGGAGGAAAAAAAAAGAAGTTGTAGTTTAATTATGCAAACACTCCCCCCGACAATTGCTTAATGTTTGCAGCCACTTCCTTTCCATATTTTAAACTGTATTTTATTAGTTGCTTTTTGCTTGAGCTGATACATGTTCCTACATTTCTTTGTTAGGAATCCAAATGCTGATATAAACATCTAAAATCAGGTAAATAAGGGCATATTTAGAGGTTGCTTTTATTTTTTTAGTGTTATTTAAACTCTGACATAAACCATGGTCCTGCAGGTAGTGTATTTGCTTAATAACTTACTGAAAATCCAGACGCAATACAAGGCTGAATGTATTAAAAAAATATATATCTTTGCTAACTTAGGAATCCTCTGAGCTATCGACATTTTTGAACTGTGTAAACTGTGCTGGTACAGGCTGTAAAAGGCAAAAGGAAAGGATTCTGTTCTTTAAGTACAGGTATGTACTTATCAGAGAATTGCTTTTAAGATAAATTTAATACATTATATAGGAGAGGCAGTGTAGGATTTTTAGCAGTATCTATTTTTCCTTGTCCTGACAGCCCTGCTATACATCCCTCCTCCATAATTCTTCCAGTTGGATCTATCTGAATTACATTTAAAGTAATTATAGTCAACAATTTCATTATTCAATTACTTTGAACCAAGTGTTTGACCATTTTTTTTCCCATCTAATTTTGTACATTTAGCCTGAAAATGTAAAATCTAATGTATTGTACTTCATCAGTTTCACATACAATAATTCCATATGGCAGAAATCCACTTATATATTCAGATTTAGGAATTAAAATAAACAAATAAACAAAAAGAAAGAATGCCAGAGTTAGGAAAAAATAACATTGTAATCTGAAAGCAAAAAAGAACAAGCAATGTTCTACACATCCTGGATGTCCAGCGGGGCCTGATCCTGCTGGGAGCTTAAGTGAGTTTCTGCATACAAAAAACCCTCCTCCGCTGGTGCCCTCAGTATCAGGTCAAACTGCTCAGTCCCTTACAGGATTTTATCTGTTACAGAGGATAAAAATAAATAACTAGCCTTTCCTTTCAGTTTAAATAGAAGGGTTTCTGTTGAAAACAAGCATGGAAAAGTCCAGAAATACTAGCTAGGACCACACTGGGTGAAAACACAACAAAGGTTTTACGGTGTCCCCCAGACAACTCCAAATGATACAATCACCTTCCAACTAACCAACCTGGTTAGCAACGATCTGCTTTAGACAAAGGACACTGGGACTTCAGTAAACTTCTCATCTATTCACATCTCTAATAAAATAATCAAGATAAAATTAAATCATATGCAACTGGTTTTCTGAAGATACCAGCAGAGGTTGCATTGCACATTTAGAGTTGCTGGGGAACAAAACCTAAATGACACGGAGCTACTGTGCATGGGGAACTAGAAACAGGGCAGTACACCAACCTTCCCAACCAGCTACCAAAGTTTCAGTTTGGATCAGGGGCCTCCAACCATTCCTTGTGGTCTCTCTATTCCTGTCCTGTTCATTCCTGCAGCGCCTTAGGTACTACCTAGCACAGGTCTGCAGCTTCACTGGTAAACATCAGTAGCTCAAGCAGGTTCTTAACTTTAGGTGTGTAGTTAAATATGATCTGAGCAACTGCTTAATGTGCTGTTGAAAAGGTGTAGGCTATACCAGGGGCAAGCAAGTAAGTGAGATGCTTCTGATATCTGTCCATAACAGACTTGTAGGAGCGCGCTGTTGCAAGGCAGGAAACAACTCCAAAACCACAGCTATGAGTAACACCAAGCCTCTTCCTCCTATACTTGCAAGTGGACATGAACTTCATCACTTTGGATTGCTTACACATTTAGCCAAAGGCTCCAAAAGCTGCCTCTGCCCACTGAACTGTTATTTTTAGTCCTGTCTCCAATTATTCAAGACATTGAGTATTTACACAACCAACCATAATGATTTTAGCCAAGGGGTAGCTTCTTGTGGACATGCAGAGATCAGATCTGCCAAAACAGCTATTGGCTTAAACAGGCACTTCACTGGGAATGTGCCAGGACTCCTCAAACCTCCTACTTCAGTGAGAGCTGAAGGTGTTAGTACCTTGAGGATCAGGCCCTAAATCCACCTTTTAAAATCCTTCTTAAGCATGGGACAGAGCTGAATAAATGAGTCATGCTGTAACCGCTGTTTGAGATGTAGGACACACGACTCCCTGGGTTTGTACTAAATCTGATAATATTTTGTAAGACTGTATACTGTCATATGTCCCATAATAATAAAAATTAATTCAAGATAAAACATTTCTTTTACACTCCATTTTTTATTAATAAGTGTAATTTCAGCTGTTTGAAGATAGTGCAACTGATCTCTCTTAATTGGAAACAGGAGGGATTTTGAAGAGTGGATTGAGCTAATTATGTTTTGCAGGAAAAAAAAAAAAAAAAGGAAAGAAAATGATTCCCACATTTATTTTCTAATTACTCAGTGAAGACCTCTGCTCCAGTCCATGAGGAACTCCTTTGACGTCAAAGGATTCAGTGGGAGGAAGAGCCTCCAACTGAGCTGCCCAGCTGTACGGGCCCAGCTTCGGAAGATTTTTTCAGTAAGTAGCAGTCAAAAACTCATGAAAACAGGCCTGAAACTGCTCTCAGCATTTTCTTGGTAGAGGTCTGTTCTTCGTTTTATTAGATATAGCCTATGCATGCCACACGCATCAGTGGGAGCAAACTGTTGGCAGGGCGTTTACAATATGATTACCATCTAGCAGGGCTAGTGAAAACATTTCAATCTTTAAAACAAAACACTTGAATCATGAGTAATATTGAGGATCACATATATGTCAACAGCACTTAAAGATAAAAGAAATCAGAAAAATGCAACGTATTTTAGGAGAGCCTGGACCAGTTAAAAATGAAATTCCAGACTTGGAATCTCAAACTAATACATCCCAATTATCTAATTTAAATACTGTCAAATGATTATTCCTTTTAAATCACACTTTCACACCTCACAACAGCAAACTGCAATACGTTTACAGCAAATGAGTTCTCTCCCTCCAAGCCCCCTCCCTGCCATTTACATAAAGCAGAGCCTTTGATAGTCACAAAGACGTTTCTGGCTAAATGGCCTTTAGTGGTTCCATCAGCTTCAAAGGCCTTATGAAACAGAAATAAGGAGAAATAACAGTCAAGCAAGCAAAGGAAGACTAGGTCCAGAGATGACACTATCATATTCTGCCAGCAGAAGCAGGTTGGATGTGCAGGCCAACCAAGCAGCGCCCACAGATGTGGATGATAGGGACTGTAGCTATTACTTCGGCACCACTCGGGACCTCCCAGGATGCTGCCCACCTTGGAGGTATCAGTTTCTCTGCGGCAGCAGTCCTTAAGCACAAGAACATCCTCAGTTCAGGGCTCCATCCTTGCAGCGTAATCACATTGATGCACTATCATTGTGTACCATAAGTAACACCATTTATGCACACATGTCAGAACCCTTCTATATAGACAATTTGTCATATCTGTGATTAACTGTAGTTTATGTTTAAAATATTTTACTATCTCAGTCTGCCCTCACTGTACTCATTTGCTCATAACGCTTTTCTAAACTGACTAGAAAACACACTAACAAAGACAATAATTGCAATTACTTTTCTTTTAACTTATTATGATGCTTCCTCTTCCCAGGTTTTACATTTTTAAGCTGTTTCTGTCAAGTACCTCTGAACAGTACCATGCCTTTAAAGGACCTAGCATATTTTACCACTGCCAAATGAATAGGACCATAGTAATTTCTGAGAGAATACTCAGAAGAACAGTAACTGTAAACAAAAGTAAGTGTAACTTATTAAAGTCACTTTTTGTAGTTCACTGAACACATGCTTATAGCTATAATGTAGTTTTAAAATATTTAATATACCACATAATGTGCAATTTATGCCTATATAAACATGAGAATCAATATAACTAACTACTGCAGTGTAACTTCAGTGATTCTGAGAATTAAAGTATTCACATGATAATACATAGTCATAAATGAATATGGAGTTTGGCCACTTGGCACAAGTATTTATGCATATTTGCAAATGCAAAATAGTTTAGACCTGGAGCATGATTCTGGTCCCGCTGACGTGCTTACTTCAAGCCTCCAGTAAACCCAACTGACGCTTTTGGAAGTGCAGCAAAATGCATACTCTCTTTTTAAGCAACAAAACAGCAGAAGGAGCCTTTGCCTTGGCTCCCCTTCCAGAAGTGGTGTTTGAGGCACATTTACCTTGAAAGAGTGTATTCCAAATCCTTAAAAGCAGAGCAGATAAAATACACTCACTGCTTTATTGTTTTTCTCACATGATCAACTGCAGCAGGTGAAACACAGAACCCTGATTTTTAGCAAGCAAGAGGCAAAAGGAATGAATTTTCAGCACTAGGAAGCCTCATATGGAACATTCAGATCCTGACCTAACTCTTTCAGGGGGAAAAAAAAAAATAATTATAATTTTAAAATGTTGGAATTGATTATTTTTTTCCATTTCTGTTGCTAATCATGATTCACTAAAATTGTTTCTTTTTACAGAATTTGCTTCCATTCACATTTAGAATTATTGCTTGGTTCCTCCCTGTAAATAAAGCATTTTTAAAACCCTTTTTTCATGTATCTTAAATCCATTAAGACAATTTCCTTCTTAAGCTCATTTCCTTTTCCCAAATGAAGATCATCAGGACATACCACACGTGTCCATAGGGACAGCAGAGCTAATGAATATGTATGCTTTATGTCACAACAGAGCACTCCCCTTGTTCTGCAGTATCGACCTTCTCTTATGTGAGTAAATAACAGGTGAGCACTTGTGCATGAGGATAAATGGGGTTAAAACTGCCATAAAGGGACATGCTTTATTTGAACAAAGTGGGTGCACAATAAATAGAGATCCTGAATTATTTTTTACATCATGCTGTTCCAAAATGTTAGAAAAAAATCTTGCTCTAAAACACCAAATCAAGTTACACAGCAAGAGTTATTTAAAATATATTTCCTTCCTATTAACAGCAGCAGCACTCTGTATAAATACCACTACATTATTTTTTAAATATATTTCTCAGTCATCATACTTTAAAAAAAAAAGTATGCATGTATTTCATAGCTTTATGTATAGCAAAAGGAGGTTAATTCCAGAGATTTATCTAACCAGCCCTATTCGCCTTACAAATACGAAGGCAAAGATCAATTTCAGTAAGTTTCAAATAACTGTAGTCAGGTTTGACCCAAATCACTCAACTAACAGAAGTGGAAAAGCAAATTTATATGGGCCAATAACACAGTGCTTCAGCCTGCTTTCCTTTTAAAGCGCTTATTCCAAAACCTGCCAACGTAGGAAAGGTATAAACAGTTGCTTTACTGAGATCAGAGTACCTCTGCTAATTAGCTAAATGAGAACAAATACTGATTAAATATATATATAGAAGTAATCTGATACTCAAGAAAAAAAATCCTTCTTAAGATGACTCCACAGTGCACAAAGCTCTCACAAAATTTGTTTATGTTATTTATGCATTTTGCTTTTTGGCAATCTGCACATTAATTTTTAATGAAATAGTAAAGAGATGTTGCGTCTCACACTTCGATAAAAATATTCTATAGCCAGGACTGGGTGACATAGCGCATTAATTCAGTGTCCTTCACTCCTGGGACCTGTGTATAATTTAGTCCAGCCTGAAGAAAATAACTTTGATCTGAAGGCTGTGGAAAAAGCTACATATGAAATGAGTTTTGGTGGGTTTAGTGTTGTTTCTTATATACAAGACGACATATGAAGATAAACTGCTTTAGAATGCTCCTGATGTGGCCCAGGATTAAGAGCAGGGAGCTCTTAGCAGAGCTCATCCACTCTCTCCCTTTTCCTCATCGCACCAGACACACACCACGCACGTTTCTCTCTACTATAAGCATTACAGTGGCTAGGACTGCCATACACTGTCTTTCCATATAGAATATTCAGCGTAAAGGAATTGTATTATCAACCAGTATACTCATTTGGTCCTCCATTGAAAAGCAAGCAAACAAACAATGTCTATATTTCAACATGAGAGATGATGTTGTAAGAAGGGATGATGTTATTACAGGGAACCCGAGATTTCCTCCCCAAGGTAAGGAACACCTTAGCTAAGTCATCAGAACTGTACTAATCACTCTCTTAGGGAAAACAGAGCTCCGGCACGGCTCCTTCCCGGGCTTGGCTGCGTGAGCAGCTGACCCTTCCTTTCCTTCCTGCTCCCCCCAAAGCAAAGAAACAAGATTAAAAGCAGAAGCATAACCAAAGAACTGACATCATAGAAACACTAAGCTGAGCTAAATCTTTTCACCACTGAAACCTTTCAATTATTGTACCCCAAAAATTCCAAAAATTCTTTCTTGCTCGTTCAATAAAATGTATCTGAATTAACTACTGAAAGATGGGATATAGCCTATTTTTTTGTATGCTTTTGGTTTGGAACTTACTCTATTGTTTCCTGAGCGTTTGAAAGGAATTATACAGATTGTTCAGTTATCTTGACAAATTATCTGGGGGACGAGGGGAGGAAGAACAGGGAATTTTCTATAGACAAATATAGAATCTCTCTCTATATATATATGCATATACATTTATATATTTTACACACATACTTGCACCAAAGAGAGAATGTCTTAACTGAGAAATTTAACTCTGTATATGCTGATATTTTTGCCATATTCCTGGAGACAGTGGGAAGGGAAAAAACCTAACTCCTCAGGTTGTATGTTGATTCTCCTTTCTCAAAAAAAGCAAAGTTCATCCTGCAACAGGAAAAGTTGAGCCATGTCCTGAAACACACAGTATGTCACTGAGAGGATGCACAGGCGTTTCAAGGGGCAGAAGAGAATAATGCACTGGCTTTCAAAACAGAAAGAAACGATAGACCCCAGCTGATAAAATGTCACATTCCTTTGCAGCTGTCACACAAATTCAGCCTTTTTTGTAGACAGCCTTCAAGAGACAACAAAAATCTAAACCATGCAATGATCATATCAATAACTAGCTGAGCACTGTTGATAGCTTAAATAACAATAAAATGTGTTATTTTTCCTGTAATTTTGTCCATAGTGCTATTGCATATGTGGTCACCTAATGATGAAAGTTTTAAAATTTGCTTCAGGGTACAGAAGTCAAGCTCCACTGATTAGCATCTCAAAGCGCACTACAGGCACACATTTGTATAGCTGAATAATAGCACTTGTGTTTGTATGATGTCTTAAAAACCAAGAAAAAGCACTATTTTACTTGATGAGGCACACTGATGAAATTCCTTTCTCTCACAAAATATACGACATATCCCAGCTAACTATGAATTTCAAAGAGAAGGTGGAAAGGTAACGTCAGAGAAAGAGCCAAAAAGGGCTTTTGGTGTCAGTATGAGATGCCTAGACCCTGAGTTTCATGGGCTTGGTTCTCCTGTCATTTCTCAGGTTTGAATTCAAAAGAACCACTGAAGTTTACAATTTATTGTGAAGGAGATAAATGTGCCCCACCTTTTACTTCATGTTTTTCTTTTTAGCCAACAATTATTCAGCAGTTATTTACAAAAATGATATTTTGTTCACCAGCATTTGGGCTTTGTGCCACACGTAAAATATAAAGTCATCACAGAAAATATTTGTTAAAATCTAGACTGAGATTTCTGATATTTGCTGCACTAGCTCAGTTTCTGTTTTATCTCCTATGCCTAATAACGCGGCTTGCAAACTTTATTAAATGTGAACCTTTCTAAAATTTGCTGAAAACTGACTGGGCAAAAGTCTGATTTCAGCCACACTCTGAGACCCAAATCCAACACACCGCCTTCAGCAGCACCGCATCTTCCATGCATGTCCCCTTTTTGTCATTTCTCCAGTCAGATTTTATTGCAAGGTTTTAATTACAAAACTCTCCTTCAAACATTGTATGAAATAATATTATAAAAGTACATTGACGCAAATTTATAGAACAAAAATGTTCTATACTATCAACAGGAATATTAGGATTTTACTAAATATTCAGCAGCTATCAGCTTCAGTTCTTTTTTCCGTTAACACTTCTCTCTTCATCCAGAATGTGTAAGTAACATACAGGAATGACTTAAAAGACAAGCTTAACATTAATACAGTTAAACACACTTAGCATCAAAAATTAAGCTTTGTTTTTACTTTGGAAAAAATTTTTAGCAGTTAAAAAAAAGAAACAGGTTAAACTATGAGGTACTGTGAAAACTGTGAGAGTTTTGTGATTGCAACTAAAAGATTTATAGATCTTACAGCTCTGTAAAAGATTTACGGATAACAATTGAAAGGTGCGTTACACTAATCAGAGGAATGCATAACCTCTGCAAAGCAGGTAGAAGTGAATGATTTGAATTCTCTCTGTTCTTATGGCTTTATATTCTTACGCAAGGAAAGCAGAGGAAACCTAAATATGACCCTATTTAGATATATTAACTGAAAAACCTTTGTAGAATTTTTAAGCAAACAGGATTGTGCTTCCAACGCTGCCCATCTAGTTTTCCAATGTGTTAAATTGGACGGCTACTTGGACAGCTCTCTATTCATTACTGAACTGTGGAAAGGAAACACAGAGGTGGCATTTTCCTTTTAAACCATCTAATGCCTTGTAGCCAGATTCCAAAGCATCAAGGAGAGATTTCTTTTTTTTTTTTCTTTTTTTTTTTTTTTTTCTAGACAAGCTGTCGTAATTGAAATGAAGTCTAATCAGACTCATTACTGTTTTCAGCAATTTGCACTACCAAAGATGCTTATTAGGTAACAGTGTTTAATAAACCGCTCTTTAGAAAACTACCAGTAATGAGCTCTTAACAGCCAATCTTTAGCGTGAATGTAATGTGAAAAGTGTTCCTAGCGCTGAATAGATTTTCACATTTAGTAGTGTCATAATTAAGCTCAAGGAATTGGTAGCTGTGATGATAGATTTACTGCAATACCGACTTTTTCTTCTTCTGAAGATGTATTTGAAAATACTTGGGGATCAATAATATTTCCAGAGCAAATTTTAAAACTGCTTAAAATACTGTGTTAGACTGGATCGGCTAGTACTTAATCAGAGAGTATTTGGGGAATCCACAGAGTACTGTAAGTCAGGTATAATCTACCAGGCGTGCATAAAGTTAATTCCACCTAACTTTGTTTGACTGCTTTTCCAACACTTAACAATTTCCAGTCATTAATATACAAGTAATAAATGCTGTTGTCACCAGCTGAATGATAATGAACAAAAATGGCCAATAAAAAGAGATACTTGAAGAAACACTTGTCAGTTCTCCTTCCATAGTAACAGCTGAAAAAGCTTGAGAAAAAATAGACCGAATTGCTTGGTTTCAAAATAAAATTATGGATATATAATATATGTATATATTTACACACACACATATATACAACTAATGCTGTTTTTCCTACGTTTCACGTACCATCAACTCCTAGCACCTACTTAGAACCAAAAAACTCAAGTTCCTAATGTAAAGAACACCACAGCTCTGAAATTGTAATGTTATGACATATATTATTCATAAAACACAGCCATCAGCAAGAGATAAGTTTTCATCAATAGAAAGCTCAATTTAACTAGATGTACACCTCGCTGCACTAGTCATATCAATACTAGTACCTAACAAATGCTGAAAGAGGCAAAAAAGAAAATAAATTGCACGTATAAGCTCTAGTTAATTAAATATCCACAGCAAATCTTGAGGAATAGCACTGTTCTTTCACCAGATTGATTTAGGTCTGACATAATATTTAAAGTTATCAATAAGAAATGACCAAGACTACTTTTTTGTCTCCCACTAGGAGAAATACATAGGGATGCAAATGTTGTTTTGCTTACTAGAGATTCTGCCGGAGAAGGTTTGTGTTGGCGGTCAAGACTTGGGAAAGAAGTGCATAAAGATGAGAAATCAATAATGAAAACACCAACAAAATGATGAAGACCAGTTCTCTTGAACTGAGATTTTTATATCAGAATTTCATGTTAAGATGTTAAGAAGAGTTCCTTTACTGAATGAGTGCTCTCATGACTTCTTTCATATACCCTATCCCCCAAACTTCAGTAATCCTAAATGCAGCCTCTAAGCTTCCGTATCGGTTTGCAGCTTTCCAAATCAATAGGACTGTGAGAACTGAGACTACCAAATTAAAGCCAGTTTCATTTGATTTTGCGGTATGCACTTCTTTGCACTACAAAGTGGAAAAAGGTAAAAAAACCCACAAACTAACCCCACGCCCAGAACTCATTCCCAGATGGGTTTTTGTAGCTTTCAGATCAAAATATCTTCCAGTTTCTTAAGTCTGAGCTGAGTTTGTACTCAGATCCAACATTTTTAGTGCTGCTGCCTACCCTACCATGAAATTCCAAGCTCTGCACCTTTAAGTCACACACTTAGCTTCTGCTCTCTGTAAAATAACATAATATAAAATAAAATAACTGAGACTCCACAGCTGCTTTGGACTGCCTCCTCTTGTACTTCTGAATAATGCATTAAACTTCACATCGTTTGTGAGTGACAACCCAATGCTCTAAGATACATAATATGCATTTTGTACTGTTGATTTTACTAAGCACAGATGCTCTGAAGCATCAATTGCTCATCAATAAGTCCTTCAATACCATACATTATGATGTTTTTAGTAGTTTAAAACTGAGGTTGACAGAAATGTAGCATCCACAGGAGGTATCTTAGGCATCATGATCAAACTACAGTTACCATCCTTTCTTACTTCTAGTGTAAAATTCAAGCAGGGAGGAACCTTCAGTGTATTCCTTCTGCAACCTAGCACTAACACACACACACACAAAAATCACTTTTCAGCCTCAGATCCATCAGTATTTTATCAAGCCTACAAAACACCAGTCTGCTCACCTAAGATGCTGACCCCAAACAATGCCTGACTTTAAATAGAAATTGAGACTCTTCCTTCTGATATCTCTAGGCCTGTTTAGCCTGATCACAAAATCCTTCTTTATCAGACTCTTAGAGGAGTTTCCACTGAAGAACTAGGTCCTACCAAATTTTACACTACTTACAAGGCTTCTACCCTGAGATGGAATGTCATATATACAGGAATACAGACTAGCATAAGAAATTGTAAAAATGTAGAAGTCAAAGAAGGTGAACCTACAGGCACAGGTCAAACTCAGGTCTGAATTTGTCCCAAAACACTCTGAATTGGTGAGAAGGAGCAATAGGATCCTAAAAAAAGGACAGCAAGAAGAACCTGAAGACCCATCTTGAAGTTAAGGTGCTGCCATTGGCCAGCGCCTCTGTGGTGTCAGAGGGTGAGGATTCTCCATGGGGGCACAGCCAAGCAGGAGGGGACAGCTCTAGTGGTAGTGTTTGCTGTTATCGAAACCTAAGGTGAGCCCTGGACTGCCTCGTCTCAGAACAACTCCACCAAAAGACAGTATAAATAGCAGAAACTGGAGTCCACGTGAAATCTATTGCACCTTCTACAGCAGCGTAGACATTATTTTCTTCTCCACCAGTGAAATTCCAATATTACAGCCCAACTTCTCCCAGTCAGGAGCCAGCATCAATCATAGTTTGTCCTTCAGCAAAAAGTACCATAAACAATCCATAGGGCACCTCTGAGTACAGAACACCTCAGATTTCTCTGTTCTCTTGTTTATGGCAATTTTATTTAGATTCTTTTTATGAAGTAGAGAGCAGCTTGGATTAAATACTATATAAATTTGTTTCACTTGGTGTTCTGCATTGTTTGTTGGCTTTTTTAAAAAAACAAAGCCCCCCCCCCCCAACAAAAATAAACTTAATTTTTCCAAATAGAAGCAAACACTTATCCAAATGATTGCACACAAACCACCCCTGGGGACTGCTGAGGTTACTGTTCTATTATGACACATTTACAAAAGCTACATAATAGATGACTTGCAGCAGATGAGAACATTTGTCCAACAGAACTGGAATCCTTTGTATTATGGCAGACAATACTCCCTGCACTTGAGATTGGTTTAGACACACAGACTTGCCTAGTAGGTCTTTCTTTAAAGGTAGAGCAGTCTAGTACACAACTTCCCTGACTGAACCTGTTTATGGAAATATCTCCTTATAAAATGAAGGAGGCAAAAGGAAGAACACCAGGTCCTATATAATACAGTTGTGGGTTTGTCTGCAGGATGGAGGTTAATAAAGAAAATGCATGTGTGAGTGAGGAAAATATCCATGGGCTTTGGAGGGATTGGGGTGAGTATAGTAGAATGTAGCAGTCCTTGACTTTCACTTTATTTTTCATAGAGTCTATTTTCTGCTTTTCCACTACAGAGCTTTCTATTTATTTTAGCATAACTCTGTATCTTTGTCATTAAACAATCAAGTTCTAATAGAAAACATAATGCAAACAGCCAGTTGTGTAATGAAAAACAACACAGGGTTGAAGGGGGGTTCCTGCCTGATCTCAGCAGCAGATTAGCTTATGCCCTGCAGCTTGAGATGGGAAATACGTTCCTCACTATTATAGTTCTGATTCTGTATTTGTATTTTATATGGATTTTTAAAGAGACACAATATAAAGCTTTGGTTTAGAGAACATATCTTCTTCTTTCTTCCTCCCTCACCCCTGTATGTATGTATGTATAACTGTAGATGTATATTTATTTCCCCTCACAGGATCACAGACTCACAGAATGGTAGGGGTTGGAAGGGACCTCTGGAGATCATCTCGTCCAACCCCCCTGCTTGAGCAGGGACACCCAGAGCAGGGGGCACACGAACGCGTCCAGGCGGGTTCTGAATGTCTCCAGGGAAGGAGACTCCACAGCCTCCCTGGGCAGCCTGTGCCGCTGCTCTGGCACCCTCACAGGAAAGAAGTTTTTTCTCATGTTTAAGAGAGCGGGATGTTTGTCTCTAGTGATGGCACAGTATCTACTCTGGAATCAGGCCACACAAAAACCACACAACTAGCAAAAACTTGTTTTGGACTATGTCAGTACAGACTATATCAACTGCAATCCCAAATACATGTCCTTTTGAAAAATTGTAAGTGACCCTTTTTTCAAGTAATTATCCTGCTGCACTGCAGCATACTGCAAGTTTATTTCTGCCTAGAGAACTACACAGTTTTATTCATAAAAAGGTAAAAACCATTCAGTTAATTGCTTTTTATACTCAGTAAATATTAACAGTTTATTCACGGGCAGCAAGCCAGGAGATGTCCTCCAACAGACACAGATCTTTCAGATATATCTTTCCTCCTGTATCCGACATATAGGACCTCCTTCTCCCCTTCCCCCTCCCCCGGATCTTTACATGCATTTCTGCACCGTCCTCTATCTCAAAGTTAAAGCTGTGCCAAATCAAGAGCAGCAGTGCTAAAGGGTGGTCAGAAAATAGGACAGCAAAAGTTTTTGAAGTTAACAAAGGAGCATCCTGTTCCCACCACCTATCAAGCATGTTTCTGGTTTCCTCATGTACTGAAGGCCAGGTTAGGTGATTGCCACTCACTTTAGGAATTTAACTCTGCAGGTACGGCACAGCCCTTCAACACGCTCACCCCCAATGGTTTCTGAAATTCGTGTGGAGAGATCCCATCTCAGCCTACGTCAGCCCACTCGCTCAGTAGCAGGTGAATACCTAACCCACTATACTGGTATATGGGGTTAGCTGTTCTGAAGATGTATCTGAGAATAAAGAGTAAAGTAGACAGCAGGAAGAAGGAAATAATATTTATGAGGACTTTAGAAACTTTAGTCCATGAAAGACAGGAAAATGAGGCACGGCCGCTATACTCAAACCTTTGCTGAGCTTCTAAGGCTTTCTTGGGCTTTAAATTTGTCCATGGCCTTACTTAAAGTTTTTGTTAGTTGTTTGGATTTTTTTTTTTAAAAAAAACCTTCACATTGTTTTCATTAGGCACATAATTATTTAGGCAAGTTATGATACAAAGTTCTTGTGCCTCTTTTTCAAGAATATATCCAAAACATTTTAAATAAATATCCTACATTTGATTTAATGCAAAATGCCTTGGGCTGTATCCATGTCTTGTTCATTCTATGTATTAAACAGAGAGTTTGCCATGACTGAACTAAAAGGCACTCGATAACAAATGCTTAGAGGGCACGGGCTGATATTTAAGAGGTAGGGTTGCACCAAGGTAGCTTTGATGGGCCATTTTGTATTGAGGATAACCAGAAATGACATTTCTTAAAAAGGTCTGGACTGCTAAAGAGGAGCAATGCCCTAAATGCTTCAGTGGAAACTACTGCTGAGCATGACTGCTTTTTTTAATATTTTCACTGTTTTCAAAAGAAAGACAGTCATGCTACAGATGTTTTTTTCAATAAATCTCTGGTGAGTACTGGGCACTTCCAAGATCAGTTACACAGCATACTCTTAAAATGATTAAACTGTCTCTCACAGCACTTTAAATGATAGACTGCCCAGAAAAAGCACTAGTGCCCCACAAATTAGGAATTGTAGCAGTAGTTGATAAGCTAGAATGAGCTCTGGGCCATTTTAGGACACTCCTCACCCTCATTACTGGGCTGCCCCTCTTAGAAAAATTCTTCCCCTTGTGTAAGGTCATTCAACTAGATTAAAATATCTCACTGTAATGTTACCTCTTTATAACACCTCTCATACTTGGGTATAGAAGTGCTGGTTATGGGATGAACAATAAGCTTACTTTTATATGCACTGCCTAAAGATACCACCTGTCTGATTTAGCTGAAAAATAAAATTTAATCTATATTTCTGGGATAGCTCTGTCTAAAGCCACAAGTTTTTATGACAGAGAATTTAGATTGTTTGAACGGTTCCCCTGCTCCCTTCTTCAAGTTGGTATTTATGTCTACAATTTAGGCCTCTGTGTTGCTAATATGCACGTGGATATCTCACTAGTCATATGAATAAAGCTGCATAATTAGGTAGCGGTAGAATCTGTAGCCTCCAACTCTTTCTCCCACTTCCCTTTCGCGATGCTCCTTGAAGAGACTGCGATTTATGTTGGCGGCAGATCGTGCCACTGTTACTCACAGAAATTCCCTTTGCCTGAGATTTCTTTGAAATTAGTGACAAAAATTAAACCTCCTAGCAGTCACGAAGGATAGGGATATACTGCACCAACCCCTCTGCCACCCACATGTGGAGGGAGTATGATTGTGTTGCTGGGATGGGAATTTGGGCAGGTGACCAAATGGTTAACAACGCTTATCCTTTCATGCTCCAAATTGACAGAGACTTCTTTAAATTCTCAGAACTCCTTTTACAGAATCTCCGTTTGACAATTTCTAAACATGCCCCACTGTGTTCACCAAGTTCATCTCTATTAACAGGAAATGAAACTGAAATAAAGAGGCGCTCTTCGTGTTGACTGCAGGCATTTCAGATTTCATGGCAGCCCGCGTCTTCCCAGTGCCTTTCACATGGGAGAGATAATGTGTGCGAAGAAAAACAAAATTGTAGGTTTAGTAATGTCAAAATCTGATTTATGCCAAAATAGAGATGTCAACAATAGCAGAATAAGTGACAAGTGTTAAATTACCCAAAGAAGTAAATTCTGTAATTATTTACCTCTCTGGCACATGATCCTTAACAATCTCCAGACCTAAAAGGAACAGCAGGAACCACACACATTTTGAAATTCAGCATTTTTTCTTATTTTTGACAAATGACTTTTTGCCCCAATTTTTTTTTAAATACAACTAAGTGCCACCAACAGCATTTCAAATAAAACGTCAGCAGCAAGTCCCATAACTGAATATGCTGGGAGCTGAGTATACAGTCATCTGCAAATGGACAACTTCAATTCGATTCCTGGCACCACTGGCCACGCTGAGAATTCTTCTATCTCTTCACACCAGGGGTTTGCTCTTTTAAGCATTGCTCCCTGAAGGGAAGGAAAAACTAGAGAAAGAGGATTTCCAATGACCCTGCACAGATGAATGAATGTGTCAATGGTGAATATTGGTTCATCTTTGAAATAGGGAATCCTGCAGTGGTTTCTCTGCTTCATCCCCACTAGTGAGTTCCACTGTGGACTTCAATGTGTAGGAGGCCTTTAGGGGACAGATAATAAATGGAAAAAAGAAAAAAAGGGGGGGGGGGGAATCAATAAAATGGTTTAAGAATAATAGAAAGGCATATCTGTAACAATAATCTTTAAATTATTGCTTAGATAATTTTCTCAGCGATGTGCATCTCTTTGGCCTAGTTGGTTACAGAAATTGGTTACAAAAAACCTTCATAATAAGGGATCCTTACCAGACAGCCAACATTAAAGGCCAGTGTGCCCTTTCAGCACATATCTAATTTTGATGGGTTTCCATTTGTTCACTTGTTTGTTTCTGGTGTAAAGATGGTGTAAAAACAGATGTGAAATCATGACATAGTTAAAGCATTCTCTGTTTCGTTGCGAACTTATTATTTCGTTTATGACTGATTTCATAGGAAAAATGGTGACATGCACAAACCAAACACAGAAAGAAAAGATGCCTCTTCTCACCCGCGTAACTCTCCTATAACCTAGGTAAACACAAGAATGTTTGTTTAAGCAGTAGTAGAACACACATTTACTTCTATAAGCCTTTTAGTTCATTTTTTTACAACTACGTATCAATCTCACTATGACACAATATAATTTCCTAATCATGCCAATACTCATGCTTTTATCTCTTTTTAAATCCAAAGAACATATATTTCAATAAGACAGAAGTCTAATTATTTAAACATTATGTAGAAAAACACTTCTCTAAAGTAATTTCTTTTATGAGTTTTAGTTTGTTAAAATTGCCATATAATTTAATCTCTATAGCAAAATTTATATAAGAATAACACAAGCTTTCAGTAAATAAGGCCAAACTGTTAAATTCCCAGTAAGTGCTGCTTTTTGCTCTCTTATGTCTACAGTAGTTTTATTTGTTTCTAAGAGCAAAACCAATATATTCAAAGTTAAATGTACTATTTCTCAACATGTTAAGAAGCACAGAAGACCATGTGCATCTTTTTTCTTTTACATGTGATAACTTTAACATGTAGGAAAGCAAACAAACAAACAAAAAAAACCAAACCCAAAACAAACCCCAGCAATTCTGCACAGGTTTCTATAGCTTTGAAAATGAGGTTGGCAGTCAACTGCTTTCTACTGCTGAACACATGCTCTTTAAATATAATAATTTTATGCAGACTAAAGGTTCTCATTATATAATTGTTAACTAAATGTTTACATCTACCTCCACTTTAATGTTGATGAGAATTAAAATAATGGATATCTAAAGGGACATATACTGGACAATTTCAGTCATTAATATAATAAGCAGATACTGAATATTTTTGGATACTCGGGGGTATTAGCTATACATTTAATAGGTATGATCCTGTTTCAGCTAAGAAAGAATTTGGGTAATCGGATTTATACTGTACGCAGCACTTCCTAAGGACACTGCCTGGGATTTGCCTCTTTTTAAATAGTTGAGATGTTAATGTTCTTTTAAGACTATTTTTTAAATACCAAACAACATCTTCACGAAGAGCTGCGCTGATTTCCAATTATATAAAAATTAATTTGTTTAATCAAGCTACAAGAAGAACAAGAAGTTGAACTAAAAAAGATCCATCACATTAAGGATTATTACTCACAAGTAATATTTCCAATGTCAGACAGACCTGCAGCCAGAAATTAACTATACTTCTTACAGAGAGCTCTATGTGCCCATCTCTCCTGCATGACTAGTTTTTCAGAGCCCTCCAAAGCAACACCAAAATGAACTCTAAATACAGCGCTGACTTGCTTTTTAATTTCATTTGCTATAATCACAGCCAAAGAAATTTCCAGGAATAAAGCTTAAATAAATAGAACTACCTTTTTAAAATATGTATTTTCTTTTACACAGTATGTGCACTGGAAAAGGAAAGGAGATTCCTGACAAGTTGCTCTGCCTCTGGTTTCAAGATTGTCTAATAAATAAGGATATTAGTTCACCTGGCGCACTCTCAGCAATAACATAATAAATGTTTCCCTTTTACAACACATTTGCAAACTTGTAAAAAAAGAAAAGGCTTAATGTTTTTATGTTGTCATAATGTATGAAATCCTTTCATTTTAGTATTCAGGATCATTATCAACTGAATTCTGTTGAAAAAAGGGAACAAATTTTTGGCATAATTTTGGGATGATAGCAGATGAAAATTGCTCCCATAACCTCCTTCTTAACGGTGATACATGCAAAATAATCCAAAATGAGTTGAGTTCCAGTCCCTTTACAGACTACTTGACATCCACTGCTCAAGTGTTTCAAACCTTCAGTTGCTGACTGTAATAGTGCACAGATGGAACAATATTTATTCTGTCAGTAGAAACTAATTAGGATGACACTAACTCTGAACATTAAACCAGAAATAAAAAAAAATTTAAAAAATCACACTTTACAGTGTGGCACATGATCTGTGAGTTTACAAATAAAAGCTATAAATTTTAATATATTTCTGTTACATGGGAGGTGTGACCATCTTTGCTGTTGCTGCCGCACACGGCAGCCAGAGACGGGCTTGCAGAGCCGTATCTGGATTTGCGTACAAACGCCCCATCTCTACTGTTAGTTCACTTCACACCAGAAACTGCATCCCAACAACTTCCACTCTGCAAGAAGAGCAAGTCAGACTTGCAAATTATTTCACATTATTCTTCAGTCAGCCACACTATCCTTGTCACCCGGCGGTCACCCCCCTCAGCCGGTGGTCCTTCAGGTCCTATCTGTGCCAATGCAACGAGCTGGGCAAAATCAAACTCATGCCAGGGAGGTGGCCAGGCCCACCATTCTGCTTCTCTCCCTTAACGCCAGCTGCAGGCATTCTGAGGTGGGCTGCCCTTTAGAATAAAAGATCCCATTTGATAAACCATCAAGTCTGATATTTATAAGCAACCTCCATCCAAGGACCAGTTCACAGCTGTTGAAGACTCAAGATCAGACACGTGACCTCAGCACACAAGCTAGTGATTTTCAAAACCTCACTAGGGATCTAAATCTGCATCTTCTGGTGCCTGAATACATTTAAAAGAGTTCTTGATTTCTGATGTTCATGAGCTTGAATAAAGTAGATCACAAATGCTTAATGCTTTGAAGACCTACATGGTACAGCTCAACATCATGAGATTAAAAACACAGTGTGGAGCACGGTAGTTTGCTATTAGACTCAACTATTGGTCTAATTGCCTTTCCGCGCTATTCCCTTTAAATGAACGGACATGTCAGGAGAGCATCGGGTTTGATGTGCATATGTATTCATTTAGATCTGCCAGCCGAACATCTTACTCTGTATTAACTAACCTTTGCAGGGAAAAAAGAAAGAAATATATGCTTTGAGCCATGTTGACTTTCATAATTTGGAATGGCAAATGAATTGAGACCCAAAAAAACCAGAGAAAAAAAGAATATCAACTGCCCACAGTCAAGCAAGTGTTAACATTTTAGAAGCAATGCATCATTAAAAAAGTCATGCCATTAATTATTGTTCTGCTAATACAAAATAAACTGGGCTTAGAACAGAATTGCCTGGGAAGGTGAGATCTCAAAGTCTTCTTGTCTGTGCAGTGCCATGATCCCCTAGAGGTGTTTAAAAAAATACATTTGGAAGTGATACTTTCCACATTGGTTGTGTTCTTCACTTAGCACCTCTCAGCAACCAGGAACATGCTGGTGCAGAACCTCACTTTGACTCCATCTGTATTACACAAAAAGTAACGACAATGAATATTCTTTTCATAAACCAGATGGAATAGTTAAACAAACACTTCTTCAACAGTTCCAGCTATAGCCACTAGTCTTGTGAAGGATATTATCTAAGTCTACAAATCTGGCTTTTCTCAGGTCAGTGAGACTAATTCTGAAATTTATTTATTTTAATCTGAAAACATATTTTAAAGCATCTTCTAAACTAAGATATTAAATGTGCTCCATAAGCTTTGCTTATTTATTGATTTTCATGTCAAACCTCAACGGCTACTAAACTGCAATCTGACGTTGTAAAATATTTTTTTTGCAAACCTAATTCAAACAAAACATAATGAGTAAACCTGCAAAAAATGAAGTGCTTCTCACTTCAAACTGATGATAATATCTTCTGTGGATGCCAGATAACATCTCTGCTGAAACCACACCTTGGCTTGACAATGAAGCTGGAAGTTACTCAAGTGTATTGTAGCCAACTGTCAGATTTAAAAACAGTCACAACATACTATTAGTGGCATTCAGCCAATCTCTTAAGGAACACAATGACCCGAACTTTATTCTGAAAACTCAGTTTGAAAGCAAATCTATTCCCTAAAGTAATTTTCAGCACTGCTTAAAAAGCTTGGAAAAATCAGATTAGAGTAAACCAGGTTATGTAGATGTTATGAGAATGTAACTTCTAAAAATAACTTTATGGATCAATTCAAGTAAAATTCAAATACAGGGATCTCACCTTTCACACAGCCCTGCACTTCTACGTTCTATAATTCTGGTCCCAAACTATCAGATTGATACAGTCTGTATATTTAGAATAGTGTTTAGAAAGCCTGGTATATAAAAGAACTCCCATGCATTGAAGGTTTATGCCTTGAGAGGCTTATGTGAACACATTATACACAGTATCTGACAGAACTGCTGCACTGCATGCTGTATTTTGAAATGACTATTGATGTCTGAGAAAAAAATAAATATTCTCTCAAACAAACAGCCACGCATATGTGTTACTATAATCTGTAACCGGGCACAAATTTCCTTCCATTATTTATGCAGTACTCCCATCACCATTGTAAACTTCCATGAGAAATAACGCAGAATCTTACAGATGAATGAAAATAAAAAAGGAGATAATGCTAAATACAGATAATAAATGAGGTGTAACCATTGAAAGCTTGCCATAATCACAGAAAATGCACCCAGGTAAATGCTTAATAGAAACTCCTGTGAACTAACAGGAGTGACACATAATCAATGAAACTCCTATTAAAGCATTATTAAGATGTAACCTTGTTTATTCTAAGTAATATAAAATGTACCCACTCACACATAAAAGCCATCCATGCACTACCCAGCCTATCACAAAAATGATCAGATATAGTCTAAAGGAATATGTTCACAGATACTTCAGAAAAAGAAGCATACACTAACGTTTCAATATATTTGGTCTAGAAAATAACTTAGATGTTATTAATGTATGACAGCATATATTGAACTTATTCTTTCCAAACGGCATTGACTAAACGTCTGTAAAATTGATTCCAAGGGATAGCAGTTTACTACTTTGTGTATTCAAATTAAGTTACTGCTTAGCTAAAACATCACATGCAAGGAAGAAATGGAGTTAGTCTCAACATGTGGCTAAATAAGATAACTTGTTTCACGCATAGCAACTCTACAGACTTATTTGTCTGCTGATTCATGACATCTAGCTTATAACTGTAGCATTAGGAGCCATTTATACAGGAAAAGTACTCTGCTTAATTTCACTTTCATCTTGCTAGTGAGGAAAACTACATCAATTTAAAGCATTCCTTACCTTATTCATACTACAACCGAGTCTTTGAAAGGATTTTGACCACATGGAAATTAAGGATCAGATTTCTTTTTACTCTTATCACACAGCTGTACCGTCAGGAAAAGAACAATACAGATATACTCACAGTTTCAACAAAGTAACTAATGATTTAGATGAAGCATATTTATCTGTTCGACATTTTTGGTGCCATCTAAAAAGTCAAAATTATGTTTAGTGCCATCAACTCTAAGTGTGACAGTACAAATATTTCACAGCAAGTACTTTCCCAGTGCAAGTACAAATTAAGGAAATAACGAGCAATTGCAATTCCTGTTGTAGTCAACAATTCTCCTCTATATCATCTCCAGCTTTCCACTGAAAAACAGTGACTGTTACTCAGCTGGAAATCAGGGGGAATTTTCGCTTTGAGCAAGGTCATTCTCATAGGTAGCGTACAGTGAAGCAAATATAATAGTTGTGTCGTAACCATACGTAATATAATAGAGGATGTTGAAAAAATTCCAATTGTATTTATCTGATCTCTATCTCCAGTGTTGCAATTACATCAGAAGATGGAAAACTAGTAAATAACTCAGCAGAAATGAAATGTCCCCAAATACAGGATCTCAAAAAAAAAAAAGTTGTAATGGCATTGCATAGGCTGTTATTTTAAAATTTTGCTTTCCATTTCTACAACTTACAACCTTTTGGCTTAGGTTATTTTCTCTGTGAAAAAGATACCCCCAGGGGAGTCAAAGAATTTCATCATTACTCTAGCTATTTGGTGCTTTTCTGCAATTTTTGTGTTAAAAATACCTGTGTTATCACTGTAAGCATCTGAACTCTCTTTGTTAATTAGTTACATGTAAAAAATGTCCTTATAAAAATTATTCTCAGCAGTATTTCTTTCTTCACCTGTTCTACGAGATAATGTAGCACTGTGGCATGGAAAAATTAATAAACCCCTTTTGTGGCTAAAAATATACATATGTTCTTCTTCTATTAGTTTTCCCTTTCTTCCTTCAGCCTAAACCACATGACATCTTGACTTATAATTGCATTTTTATTTTGACATGTTTGTTTTATGATATTTGTTTCTTAAATCTCTTTCAGAACTCTGCAAGGCTGATACACGCATCAGCGTCTCTGCTCAAAGTAGCAAAAGTGCAATCCAGTGGAATTAAATGCAGTTGTGTTTTGATGCTAAAATAATCTTATAAATACAGTTTCGCTGAGTAACAGTGGTGAGAAAATCTCAGGAGGCTCAAGCAAAATCTGTTTGGTTCAAAGATGCATTCTAAAATTTTGACCATTTTCTACTGAAAAGTATTCCCCTTTTCCCTCCCTCTGTGTGCAAATGTTCATTTAGAACAGGCTGGTTTTACAGCTCAAGAGGACAGAGAAAAGGGCATCCTGAAGTTGGGAAGAGGACAGCAGCACTTTTTCTTGTAGTAAAGACTGTAAGGTACAAAGAGGATGACTTTGGTATGAATGATTTGTGGAGATTAATTGTGAGCATGCAGAAAGAACAAAACCTAGGACAGCACGTTTTAATCAGGGATGCAGGAGCAATGCTCCTAGTTCTAAAGAACCCCAGTTCTCACACAGAGCCCAGGAAAGTGATTCGTTTCAGAAAAAGCAACGTACTTTCCTTCCTTCTCCTCATTCTACACAGTAACTCAGAGCAATCAATTCCAAAGCAGGCTGAAGCCTGGGAAATTTAACAGCTCTGTCATAAATCTTCATTCCCAAACCCTTCCCACCTGCCACCTCGATTACTGTCAGTCATTCTTACTAATTAAGAAGAAAACAAACATTTCTCACTTCTTGCTGTGGTGGAAAAGTACTTCCTGCGAGACATACAGGTGGGAACTTGGCAAATATTATACCTCTCCAGAAAAAACTTATTATACTAACAAATAAAGCGGGCCAGGCTCCAGTCTCCAGCCTTGAGGACAAGTGGCACAGTATGGAGGTTAGTGGTCTTGAGCCCACACTTGAGTGTTTGTCCTGGCTCCATTTAATTTATGTGATGTAGCCTGGGAGACCCCAGAGGAACAGCAAAACTTTGAAGAACATCACTGACATGAAGTTACTTAGGAAGTTAGCATAGATATTTCACTGTCATTACTATTTATTAGACATCTTTTTTTTTTCATGTGTAAGATACATGGTAGGTCACTTTAAAACACAGTGAGACATATTCCAAGTTTTCCAGAAGTCTCCACTGGAACTTTTTATAGTTTAAAAAAAAATTACGTCTAAAACAGAGAAAGAAAGATCTATCAAAAAGGCCAGAGGATGACCCCCTCTCAGAAAGGCAAATCTTGATTTTTATTTTTGCAATACAATTTGCATCTACTCATTATTTCCCTAAACTTCTATTGAGAGCTCTCTTTTTCCTTCCTTAATGAGTGCACGTCTATGCATATATTAGCTGTAAACTAAAAAAGAAAGGAAGACTGTTGGGAAGGGCACATATTTTCCACATCTGGATTTGATTCAAAGGAAGGGGGAAAACAAGAAAACAGGGATACAATAATGGCTTGAAGAACAGAGGGGAAATACGATGGACATCTAGAAGAAAATACTAATTTTGATGCAAACAATCATCAGTTAGATGACATGGTTCATGAATAGACTAATTAGGGAACTGGATCCAATCAGTCAGAAATACTTTTAAGGTTTGTTGTTCTGATTCCTTGTATCCTTAAACAAAATGGAAAAGTTTGAAATGAGCTACTGCAGGAAAGCAAAATACACCGAAATAGCAGTCAGTGCTGGAACACAGATACCAAAGTGCATGTGTATTTTAGGAAAAACAAAAAGAGACAGAAAAGGCTGTCTGATGATGTTGTAGACTAGGAAGACATAAAAATGGATATGTTGGATAAAACACACTGGTCATGTCAAAATAATAGACATAGGAAAAAGAAAAAGACATGTGCTGGAGCAGTCCTAGAAATTATGCATTAAAACTCCCAGATTATATCTGGATTTGGAAGGAATGGGGGAGGCACCAATATTTAAGGAGGCAGAAGAGGTGAACTGATCCAGACAATAGTTCTTCTATTGGTTCAAGGTTTAAATGCATATATATATTGCAGAATAACGGGATGCAGTTCACAATGGGTTTATAAAAGGCAATTAAAGCCAAGACCATTTCTTTGATAAGACAGAAATTACTGAATTACTGAATCATCTAACTGCACATCTGCATATATATGACAGGTTACCTTATGCATTAACAGCTGGAAAGACAGAAATTAGTAAAAGGACTGTAAATTAGTTAAGGACAGTATTGAAAGGGCATCTACTAAACTGGAGGAAGTTTGGTAATAAAGCTCCTCAGAGATCAGTTTGCAAAACTCCCTTAAATTTGTTACTGAATATGAATATGACATAAGAAGTAGGAGCACACACTGGAAACTTGCAGATTGCACAAAATGAGGAGGCACCACCAGTAGAAAAAAAAAATCAAAATATCATACCAGTAAAATATGTTCCACATAAACACAGTTAATGAACAGAGAGTATTAGTACAAAGTATGAGTTAATAGTGAAAAAAATTGCTACAGGTTGGAACTTAATCACAAGGAAAAGGGAAAGGAAAAAACTGAAATGTATAGACTGATTGGAAGATGGACTTTCACCAACTAATTTGATGTAAATATGGTAACAAGCTATGCAGTTGTAAAATATAAACAGGGAAATTTTGTTTCTGGAAAGTATTAATGTCATTACACAGTGAAACCTCACCAGAACTGTAATTCGGATTTTCTTTTGGGAAGATTAATTTAAACTGGAAGAGGAAAAAGGAAGGGCTATAAGGATGACACTGGGAATGAAGAGTGTACATTCACAGAGGATAAAAGACGTTGGCTTGCGCTACCCTGCCAAGACTGAATAGGAATATGATTCCTCTGTAAAAATATAATCAGCAAAGCATATACACGGGAGATGAACTATTTAAGTCAAAAAGACAACACTGGCACAAGAACAAATAAATATAAACCAGCCATAAATAAATTTATGCTGCAAATTAGAAGATTTGTAACTCCCAGGGCAGTAACATTATTGAACAGCCAACCAGAGTCCTGAAGGACAAAAATAATTAGCTCATGTTAAGACACAGCTTCATCATTTTCTGTTATAATATATAGTGACAGTAGGGGACTGGACTTCAAGATTCCCTAGGCCCTTTGTATTTTATATACCCATCTTAGAAGGGTTACAGAGCTCTTCTTAGCCTGTGAAAAACTGGTGGGACTAGGCCAGTGATGAGAACATTAAGAGAAATACAGGAAATATTAACTTGGCATAGAGCCACACTAAGGAATGAACTATTGCTTCCAAACTGGGTCCAGCTCCTCTGTATGCACCTCAGAGAATGACAAAGTCCATTTCTGCTTGTCCATGTCTATATGTGGGTATATTTCAAGATGATTTGGGGTTGGGAAAGGAGTAAATAGAAATAATAATCCATTTCTGCTCAGTTCTTCAGCATAAGAACTGAGATGAGGGATCTCATCAATACTTACAAATATCTAAAGGGTAGGTGTCAAGAAGATGGGATTGGACTCTTTTCAGTAGTGCCCAATGTCAGGGCAAGGGGCAACGGGCACAAGTTGGAACACAGGAAGTTCCAGTTAAACATGAGGAAACACTTCTTTCCTGTGAGGGTGCCAGAGCAGCGGCACAGGCTGCCCAGGGAGGCTGTGGAGTCTCCTTCCTTGGAGACATTCAAAACCTGCCTGGACGCGTTCCTGTGCCCCCTGCTCTGGGTGTGCCTGCTCAAGCACGGGGGTTGGACAAGATGATCTCCAGAGGTCCCTTCCAACCCCTACCATTCTGTGAGTCTGTGATAACTCATTTCCTTGTCCCCAGTTACCTAAAGGTTATGCTCAGAACAGCATTGCAGAGTCCAGCCATTCCTTCCACTTGCAGGGTAAAACCATTCCTCTTTAGATATGCAATGCCTGCTTCATTCCTATTTAAATACTAATGCACTTTTTTATTTTTTAATTTTTAAAAAATTTATTTTAATTAATAATGATTCACTCGTGCCCTTTGGTATTAGCACTACACTGCTATATGATAAAATTCTGTTATGCTACATGCAGAGACCTCCAAAAAATCCATTCTGTAATATGTGTTTTTCTGCTGTTTTTTTGTTTGGTTGGTTTGTTTGGTGTTTTTCTTTTTAAATAGATATCTTCAGATACTGCTTAGAGATTGTGAAAAGTGGTTTTCCTTTTATGAACTTTAAGCATGTGGCAGTGATCAAATGGGTACAGCTGTCCTTTAAGGACATTGGCAATTATTGTCATCATACCTCCTGTTAGGCAGTTCAAATTGCTTAAAACTTTGATAATGATTACTTGACTGCATTTAAATGAAGGTCGTTTACCCTTCCATTCCCTACTTATATAGCGTCTTTCGTGCAACACGCCTCAAGGCCCTTTCCAAAGAACACTAATCAGTACACAAAATTATATTGAAGCAAATAACCTTGTCACAAATTCCATTACACAGTAAAAGCTAAATAAAAAATAATAGCTTTCCTGTCTATATTTAAAAATATATATCCACTTAGTGTCAAGCTTTTCAAGTAGAAGAGAATGCCACAAAGGAGCACGGATTGTACTGCACAGCATGGAAATGAAAAGTAAACTATTGCTACGACACACTTAACCAATACTTGCCCTACCTTACTAATACAATGGGAAATAGCAAAAATCAATATTTTTAAAATGCTGGCTCATGTTAAACTCAAAAATTTTCAATGGGAATTTCAAAGGAACAGCTGAAGCCATTTCCAAGAGGCCCAACCAGCCACTGGAACAGAAATGCCTTGTCTTGCAATAATAACTGTTTTAAGGTTTGATTGAGGCAAGACTGGCATCAATCTGACATTTACTTAAAGGAGAACTGTAACTGTTTCGCTCAGCCTGCCAGTTCAAAAAGGAAGAAGGATTTCTTCCCATAAATAAAGGTAATTTCTTATCTATGTACACATACAACCTCCTACACTAGCTCAGACAAGTGAATGTACTTCCCTTGCTTGCAAGTCTAGACAGGAGAAAAGATGACTGATAATGTCACTCCCATTCTATAGTGGGCTTGTTGGCTACTTACGGGTAACCCTGACACTGACTGTAAACACAGCAGTCTCCACAAAATCCAGCAAGCTTTTTCAGTTGCTACAAATTGACATAAGTAAAAATATCCAGTAAAAGCAGCCAAAAAAAAGGAAATTACCATTCCTCCTAATCGAACAAGTGATTTGATCCACTTTAGCAGCAAACTCAGCCCTCCCTTGTCACAAGTCTGGGACCATAACAGAAATTATGCACACAAGAAGCTAAAATGGCAAAAATCTTAGGTCGCTGTTAGATGTAGAATTCTATTTACACCATTATCTGTGCTACAGAATATCACACACACCACAAAAATCCAGTGATCTGTCTTGCAGATATGTTCTGTGGTAGTTTCTCATCTGAAAAACCAGAAACAAAACGTAACCAACTGCAACCTTTCTGTGGGGAGAAAACATCTAAGAAATCAGAGGACAAGAGCCACCCCATATCTTACATAATTTAACTCCTTTTTTTTGGCTAACAGAAATATAACAGGGAAGGGGAAGAGAAGACAGATTAAATACAAGGGAGAGCAGTAAAAGTGTCCAGAAATAAGAGAGGCTCACTCAAAGCTCTTATCCAAGTATTTGCATTATTGCTGATATTAGCTTGTGAAAAATGAAGAAGTTGAGGAAATAAAACACAAATTAGAGAAGAGAAACAGAACATTTGGAAAACTCATTTTAAAATTAGAGAAAAATCAACTGAAATACAAATAAATAAAATTCTTTGCACAGTAATCCACAAGATGCCTGTGCTTAAAGTGATGAAACAGTCATTGTTCAGAGTCCTGGCTGCCGACAATTATACAGAGTTTGGCATACTATACGGTGATCTTTTCACATACAAAAACACACACAATTTTCTTTTGGAAGCTACAAACCTCTTCTGCAATTCCAACTGAAATGATTTATTGGCAAATTGACACTTCTTGAATTAATTCTTCTTCAAGTATAACCTAGGAAATTCCATCTCCTATCCGTTATGTCAAATTTGACAGCCTCAGGTGAAATTTCTCCCTTCTTAATTATTTTATTATCCCATTAATTCTCCCAATCCATTAGTTACACTCCCATGTCCCACTCTGAAGCATTTCTCTTCTTCCTTGATGTCTATACCTTTCAAGAACCTCAAACAATGTCCTCCCTTGGCAATCTCTTTGCTGTACTAAATATGTTTCACTACTGTCATTTCCCTTCAGAAACTAACTAATACTTATGCATCAGCTTTTCTCCACCTTTCCTTCAGTAACAATTCCAGAAGGGAACAATCAAAGTGACCCTCTCAGAGCTAGAGGTAGAGGAGTGTGATTTTCACTACTGTGTGCTGTGATAGTTACATACATGTGCTTCCCTACCCCCTGCCAAAAAAAGTACATTTGAAAATTGCACATTGCAAACCATATCTTAGCTGTTACCTACTGTTCCTCTATATGAGGTGACAATAAAAGGTAAAATGCACCATATTGCAAATCTATTGATAGAAAAACCAGTGTGCGCTTCAGTGGCCACGCTGCAGCGAAGGGCATAGTACAGACACCACTCTCAAAACTGCTGATCTCTGGGACAGACTGCCCAGGGAGGCTGGGGAATCTCCATTCCTGGAGACTGTCAAATCTCAATAGGACAAGGCCTTGACTGACCTGATCTAATTTTGAATTAGCCCTGCTCTGAGCAAACAGTTGGGCTAGATGACCTCCAGAGGTCCTTCCCAACCCAACTGGCTGTGCGTGAATCACTTAAGAATTTTTGATCGTTCTAGAAATACAGCGCAGTACCTCAGGTCAGCTGTGTGCTGAATTCCCCATTAGATCTTGTGTCATGCTATTATTTCCCTTACAGTCTGATACCAGATGCAAGAAGTATAAAGACTGGACCTCTTTTCCCAGCAGTATTGCCAGTAGATTTAGGAGATTATTCAGCTTCTCTTGGACTGTAGCCATTTTTACAAATTGTGAGAATAGAGAAGATGGATAGATCACACTGCAACAGGGAGACAACCTCAAGGGAATAAATAAGTACAGCAGCCATATCACCTGCAATGGAGTAAAACATGGAACCATCCATTGTTTTGGATAATTCCAGAAGGATAACGGTCAGCAAAGCCAAGTATAATGTCACCACCTTTGCCAAATGACCTCAGCTCTTTCTGGAGTACAGGTTTCAGATGTCTCTGAGAAGGGATTAGGTACATATACATTGCTCCCTCCCAGCACTCAGGGCAAAAATGGAGCCTGCCTTGTCTCAGAGAGTTGATACATAATCTAAAAATAGTGCTGTCTATCTAATGGAGATTAGAAGCAGCTGAATTTTCACTACTTTGTCTAAATTTTCTCAAGAATACTCTTATGTCTGCAGACTGAATTGGAGGATCATATACTTCACCTTCTTCAAGACCTTCCTGTCCTTTTGCTACTCAGTTATGGCAAATCATCAAACCACTGTAATACTGTTTCCCCGATAGAAGGATCAGCTCAGTGCTTTTGGGGACAGTCCCTGCTCACAGCAGTATAGAGGTTATTTTAGACACAACTGGAAATGGCAGAGTCCCTTTGGGGTTGGCTTTTGCTCGCCTAGTATGTAATACAGAATAAATATGCTAAAACCTCCAAGTCAAGTGTAGTATGCTCCAACAAAAAGGAAAAGAATAAAACTATTAATGATGGCAAAATAAAAATAAAAAAACACTCAAAACTAAGTAGCAAATCAATTAAGCACCAAACCTGAGAGAGCAGAGAGGTGCTCAAGGCCACCAAGTGCCTAATTCTAGAGAGTTCATTCTTCAAGATATTGAGCATCACAGCACTCAGTTGGCAAAATAAGTATATAAATCACCACAAAACCTTGGGTGTTTTCCAGTAGGATCTTGACTACCCTAAAGTCAAATCCGAATTTCTTGAATTGGTGTTCAGCAATCAAGACAGCAGCTTGCCAGACTCACTTTTTCAAAATTCTTTTCCTTAGAGAAGATTCACGTTGGTAAAGTCTTCCACAATTACATTTCCTGTGGAACTAATTAAAGGATAACATTTTTCATAATCATGTTTTAAAAAGCTGATTTTCAAACGTCATAGAGGTGCAATTAATGTTTAGAACTTTAGGCTAGGCTGTCAGAATAATGTAACATTGGAAAGTGTTTTCAACACAAGTTGAAAATATACCAAAAAATGAGCAGATTATAGGCTCTCAAAAGGAGGCCAATATTTTGATTTTTTCTACTGTTGTTTAAAATGTTTGGATATGTCTAGACAAGGAATTGAGTTTTAGTATCAAAATTATTTAGAAAGGAAACATTGTCATATGTCATTCAACTCTTAAATCTTATCCACTCAGAAAGAAAAAAAAATGTTAATGCAAAGTTTTATGGTTGAGGATGCAGTGATTATTTTTATTATCTGGAAATCACAGGTTTTGATTATTTGATAATCACAGAAGCTGACAGGTTTATTTTTTAGTTTGCTACAAATGTAATAGATATTGTTGCTTCTACTACAAAAGCTCAGAGAGCCTGACTAAGGATTGCACATAATCCCTGTAGTACCATATTCATTGTTGTATGTCAACCAGCATGCCTCTCAGCTGCTAGCAAATGATAGATACTCTGTCTTAAGGGTGGTCACCACAACGCAGCCACTTCTGGAGTAGTGATGTGCTATTAACACATAGCAGATTATGATCCTCATGTGGAAGAATGCTGTCTATCTGAAAGTACTACTGAAGAAATACAGGTGATCTTCAGTAAAAGACAAACATGGCATCTTCCTGACAGAAAAAACAAACCATCCAACTCAAAACTAGAAATGTTTAAGACTATAACTACTTATGATCTCACTTATTCAAAAGCTTGTATATCCAGTAGCAAGGTAACCTTACTACACTGTCTGGAGAATTGGTTTAAGATATCTCAGTGGGACTTAGAACATCCAGACATAAACTGGCTGAACTGTTAACCTGAAAGAAACCATTCAGTATTGCCCTAGAATTAATTAGTTCCACTTTAACATGGAAAAGGGTTTCAGTGGGAAAAGTGCCAGAACGAGAGCCATCAAAACAGACCTCTGGTAATCACCAGAAAGCAGGAGTATTAATCTATCTGATTAATCTGTTGAGCTGTAATAGTTCCTCAAGGGCAGTGTGATGAGTTGGTAAGTGAACATGGTGTCATTCTTCTATCCCCTGCTCCAGAATGATATAGGTCTGTACAAGAAAGCTTGCTGGCAACAGCAGTGCTTCCTATTTGCCCTGCAAGGAACTGATTGAAAGGAGCTGGATGTGTCTCTAGACTCACTAGATGCTACCTTTGCTGAAAATTTTGCAATGCTTTCACCAGAAGCGTGGTGTCTTTGGCAACATTAACTAGGCTTTGAAGCACTTGAGAGGAATAGTTAGCAATGATGCAATACTAGAGCTATCATGGAAGCCAATTCTGATGTAAGAATAAATATATTCTGGGAATAAGGTCTGTCAGAAGAAGCCTCCCTGCCAGGGAAGTAGCAGAGGTTTTTGACAACCACAGGATAAAAGCTACAGAGTAAATATGATCATAACTGACTGTACAGCTACTGTCAGCCTTTTGCCACATTAAAGCAGGTGTGCTACGTTTAAGCACACTGTAAAATTTTTGGCTTCTGCTGGGTATCTGAATGTTGGGAGTCACTAGGTCTGGGGAGGGAATCAAATTTCACTGTATTTCAGGGAAGGTTCCTGCTCCTCCACCTCCCCCTTTTCAAGAGGGTAAACATATTTATCTCATCTTCTGGTCCCTAACAGAAAACTTATTAAAGCTATCTAAAACTGAGGTGCTGGAGGAAGCATGATGGCAGAGACAGTGTTATCTGCCAACCTCCAATAAGGATTTTGGTGACTGAGCAGAAATGTTTATGGTATCAGTAAACTCCTACAAGCATTTGGACTGATGCCTGTGGGCAAAAACTAAGACAAATGCCAGTTATTGCCAAGGACAATCTGCAATTAAGAAATTCACAGACAAAATATGAGACAAAGGAAACAGACAGTAAATCATTATCAAACAAACTGAAATAGAGAAACTGGAACACAAATTTAACATATCAAATTATTCCAAGAAAAGACAAAATTATCCTGGTGACTTAGAATTCAGAGAAGCTGCTGATGCTGAATCACCAGGAGCCATAATTTCATCTGTCCATATTCCTGATGTAGGAAATGCTCGTGCAATTTCTGTTGCCTTTTAAAAATACAGTGTTTCCTACTGAACTAAACAGAAACCTATCCTATCTTAATCAGCTAGACTCCACTTGGCAGCTGCATATGTATAGAGTATTTCTAAAAGGGCGCCAGGTCACCAAAGGAAGCATCTACTGAGCATCTTTTCTTTTAGTCACTGACTTCATATTTTTCCTCTGTGCATTACACACTTTTCCCCTCCTCTGTTGGCCACCTTGGCTCTAGAGTAACACTAGGAGCCAATAATTTTGCAGTCTCTGACCCAAAATACCGATTCAATGCTGTGAAAGATGCCACTTGGTTATAAACAGTAACTAAAGCCTAGAACTATATTATTACTTACTTTCATTCATTCACTCCGGTAATATGACTAAACATGTTTAAATTCTTTCATCAGCTCTCTACAGGAGCTACATCACACCAGCAAGACAAAAAGTAAAGAAAAAAAAAGAAAAAAACCCAGTCCAAACAGGCATTTTGGTGCATGATCAGATCATGCTTTATGTGTTCCCCTCTGCAAAATAATAGTAGGCAGCCCTTTAATATCCTTATTTGAAAGACAAATTTAGTTTCTTTACCTATAATTTTCAAATGGACACATGCCATTCTCTTAACCTTTCATAACAGACTTGTTTCCTACTCTATAGAGACACCAGACTCCCACGAAATATCCCGTTAGTCCCACTGCTGAATTCTGGTTTCACGTGATGTCACCTTTCATTACCACAAGCAATGTAATGCTCAGATATTCTGCCGTAGCTGAGGAGACACAAAAGACCAAAAATTACTTCAGAAAAATTATTTCTCAAAAAAAGTTTAGGAAGAATTTAGATGTCCCCTCTCTCCGTTATTTTTTTCCCATCAGAAATTATTCCAAAGCCTGAAGTGTTTTCCCATTCATTTAGCCTCACATTAGTAATAAAAAAAATTTTCTTAACATTACAAGCCTATAAGGCATTAAGAATCTTTTAGATAAACACAAGGTGAATTCTGATGGAGTCAATCCCCAAACTTGGAAATGATAAAAATACAGGTAAAGAAGAAATTTCTATCTCCTCTTGCATGGCTACCCTGTGTCTTGTCAACCCAATACACATGGGAAGAAGTAAAAACAGTAACAAAGAAGAGAGGGAAAGGAATCATCATCAGAGAGAGAACATTTCATAAAATACTTTAAAAAGAAATTACTTTTGTTACAGGAGACCAATAAAGATGGAAAAACAAGCAGGCCAAATAGCATGTTAATGGATCTCAAAGCTTTTCTTTTGCAGAGCCAAGTAAAACAAAGCACTAATTACTTTGTTTTATACGGTTCAATCGTTCTATGTTTGTATCTCTATGATGAAAGGATGCACCTGATGGAATAAGCCCCAAGTCCAAGAATCTTTACTGGACAATCTGTAGACCTGAATTATGAATTACTCTACCAATGAACCAACAAGTTTCACAGGCTTGCCTTTTTGTGGAGGCTCAACACAAGACACTGAAGAGGCCAGAAAGTACTGCCTGAAACAGTTATCATCCCCACTGCAAAGAATAATGAAAAGAAAGTCTTCCTTTGGCATTAAGAGCAAAAATAATATTATAAAGATATATCTTGAAATACAAGCCAGACATTTCACATGAAATATTTCCTGTCGATTGTTAACTTCAAATGAAGATCTAGGACATCTTCTTCTTCCTCCCTTTTAAAATTCTGTTAAACTCATCAAATTCGAATCATGAGAATCTCATATGGATTAGAATGGGAGCAGTAGCTTCTAAGCTGAGAGAAATAACTCTGAAGGAGAGGGGGGAAAAAAAAAAGTTCCCTTACCCCAAGATGAATCCTTTAGTCTCTCTTCCTCAATTCCATCCTTCTTAAGATGAAGCTTGGAAGAAGAATCCATAGTTAAATGGCTACAAGTTCCCCCGACCCATTAAATGGTATCTTTCAGCAAAAGAGAATTCAAGGGAAGAGTGAAAATGGTTTGAGGTTGAGCTGAAAGTTAGTTTTACAGCAGCCGGTCAAGAAGCCAAATCCAAACAACCTCTTCTCTCTTGCTTTTATCAGAACATAATCTGAGGAATGTTGTAGATCAGAGACTCAAGCAAAGGAATTTTGAACCCTTGATATGCCTAAACAATTTGTCTTATCTAACTGAGAAGCAGTGGGGTAAATATTTTGTAGTAACTCATACTCTTTGCGTAAGTGTTTGTAAAGTGGTCATATTCAAATATGGATAACCCGTTTAAATAACAAGTTATTTGGGATCCCTAGGGTTGGATGAAGGCCTAGAATGACAGTATTTAGCTAATATCTAGAGCAATGATGTGGAAGTGCTGTGGGGAACCGAGGTTTATAACAGGAAAGATTTGGGATGTGGACACTGTATTATGCCAAGTCTCACATAATCCCATTCCACTACAGCAGCAACAAGTTGTAAGATACTTTATAAGTGCACCAAGCTGTTCCCAGTGCTGTTGCCAAATAAAGCAAAAATATTTTCTTTGATGTGAAGAAAAGTTACATTCCTTCCTCCTTCAATTGAAAGCAGTGTTGAAAAACTACTTAGGTAAATGGCTAGATATCACTAAAATCTTGTTACATGACATATCAGAAATCTCATTCAGATCAGGAGACAGAGATATGGAGACAAGCATGGGCAGAAAATAAGACGGGGGGAAGAGAAAGCAAAAAAGAGAAGTACATGAATAGAGCATTTTCATGAACCCTTTCTTGCTCGTCAGCAGAGCCTTAAGCATGTCCAGAATATTTTAAGTGTCCCATCAGGTACAGATGATAATTAAAAGAAAGGGTATGTGAAGAAATGTATGTGAAAGGTATTTTGTGCCCACTGTTAGGAAGGCTGGAAGTACTATGACACAGGCACTGGAAAAATGACTTAGTCTCAGAATTTCTCCACTCAGAATCTGTGATGGCAACAGATCTGCCCTTCAACAACCATTTCATTTTCTTGATTACTGCCCAAGATCTTTTCCAGTCTAAGCCATGTTTTATAACAAATCCATAAAGTTTCAGAGTGCTACTGAAAGCATTACAGAAATGCAAATTGTATTACTGGTTAATGCAGTTTCTATAAGTAGCAGTTGTAATAAATAATTGAAATAATAGGTACTGCTGATTCACAGTGAAGGGAAAAAGCCCTGCTGCACCTGGCCGACATAACTTCAGTTACTGCTGAAGACAGGAATGTTACACTTCACTGTTGAGATGTACAATGCCTCCAACTGAAGACCAAATCCTCGCTAGCTAGAAAATACTAGAATTACAGCTCAGTTGTGTCTAAGAATCCATGATAATGTACTGTAATCCAACAAATCATATTTAAACAAATGTTGTTCAAAAGCATTAGCTTCTCTGAAGATTCATAATATACCAAGTTGTTGTCCTTCCCTATTTATGTGCTACAGGTCTAACAGCCATCAGCTAACAGCTCTTGTACTTCGTAGCATACTGAAAGTTCATGCCATAGACATTTTCACCAAAGATCTCAATAGTATAAAGTGCAGCTCTTCCATAGCACTCCCCAAAATTACTGCTCCTTTGCCAATCCTCCACTCCAGGAGTGTTTTGCGCTTTCTGGACAACATTTGTTAATTACGGGGCAAAAAAGATGTTCTAATTTCCTTGCACTATTGTTGCAGAAACAGCTATCTTAGCCAGTTACCACTCTGGATTTCCTGAAAACAGACCAAAAATAACCAAGAGATGCTCTCTCCTCTGATCTGTGCAAACGTACACAAACACAAACCTGTTCTGTTTGCAGTAAATAATTAAGAGGTGAATTACGTATTTGAATAGACTATTTTCTAATAATATAATTGTTAAAATAGTGGGGGAATCCAATTTCCAAATTCAATGGGATAACAATCTTCCCCTTGAAGCTTGAACTTATCCCTTCAAGTTACAAAAACAAAACCCCCTGAGAACTGGCAAACAAATTTATCACGTTATTGTTGGCATCAAAAAAGAGGAATTTTTAATCTATTTCAGCTGAAATCATATGATCCAGTAGCCTGGGGGAAGGGATATTAATAGCAGTCAGGGCAAAGAGGAAAAGAGAGCAATTTTCCTCAGCCCAGAGCTAGGCAGCAGGTTCTCTGCAGCTCTTCTCCGCCATCCATCCAAGCACATGGGGCCAGCGGGGTGGGAAGCCCAGTGGCAGTGGGCTTGCAGAGGTAGCATTGGGCATCAGGGCTCGGCGATTTCTGGCAGCCCACCCCAACCAGCTGTGGACTTGCACCATGGCCCTCCTGTCACCAGCCGATCCCACTTTTGATCGTAGCGCATGTGAAGAGCATTTAAGCTACTTCTGCAGACTGTGCTGTTGTTCTCAGGATTAGAAAAGATGACAGAGGTAGCACTGAAAAAAGTAAACTGGCTATAAGGCAGTCCCTATGTCCTATCTGGTATCGATAACATATTCCTTTAATGAGGGCAGGAGAGAAAGAAAAAAAAAAAAACCAAAACAAAACAAAGGAAGATGGAGAAATGGCTTTCATCAACAGAAATGCATACATCAGCCAACAAGCTGAATAATCACAAAACAGGGAAAAACCCTGATCTAAGCATTAATAATTCAATTAGTATTCATTGAAATAACATTGATTTTAATTAATCTATTTCACATTACTGTTCATATCATATATGCTTTCTATTACAGCTTAAAGATCATCAATGTATGAGCCTGCTAAGTACTCACACTTTTTAAAAAAAAACGAAAAGGAGACACAAACTTGCCAAATAAATATTTTTAAAAAGCCTCGAATAGTCAGTAAAGAAAAATGAAATGTAATTGCTTGTCACTGTGCATTACTAATATGGAATACACTAGTATGTTGCCAGCTGTATTATAAATGTAATTTGATTCGTTGGAACTTCAGAATCTTAAAATATTGGTAAGAACTGGATCAGCCACCAAAGCATATACTTACCAGCTTGCGTTTGCACAGTACAATATCTGGCACTATTTGGTGACTGACTGAAGCAGAACACTTTTCATTTATTCTACTGCTCTGCTCTGAGCTCATCCAAAATACACAGGAACAAAAAACCATACATGTTTCTGTCTGAAGCAGGCCCAGCAGATCGATAGAGAATATCTATGTCCATCACAGAGCTTTGCTGGAGATGATGTGGAACAAGGCGCATTTCTAAAGGAAACTCCAAGAGCCACTGTAATTCCTAAAGCTCTGCGCACCACAGCCTGCCCGAGCCAGCCCGCAAGAACTGCGCTTCTCTGCTTTAGGACATAATTTCTCTTTTTCATGTTGGGTAATATTGACACTGTGGCCTTGGCCCTTCAGCAGGGTACTTTACCAGTGAGCCCCTACCAAGATGGATAAAAGATAAAGAAGCAAGATGCATAGGCAAATGCAATTTGATAGAGAACAACAATACCAGTCTGAGCTGCCTGGTATACTAAAATGTTTTTATAAAGAGATAAAAATAAATATGCTCCTCTTTACATTCTCCTGCCATTACCCTTTGTGTCATAGTGGTATAGTGGATCCACAGTAATTGTTACTATTTATTTTATTTATTTATTTTTATAATATATTGAGGAAATTTCTGACTTTGGATGCAGTCTGATGTTCTTCTATCTAGCAGGGTAACTACAAATCAGAGATATGACAGTCAAAGCACTTGGTTTTTAAACAAGGTTTTTGCTCCAATAGGTGTCTAATTTTTATTACTTTCCACAGTTTCAGATTTCGTTGCAAGGCAATCAAAATACTTTAAATCTTTTTCTTGTCAGTCATCTGTCTTTTCCCAAAAGACCCTTTCACATCACAGCGTTTACCTTATTCTCCAACAATGCTCATACTTGTTCTCTTAATTGATACTTGTTTACACTAACGATTTCTGCTGTGTGTGAAATACTTTCATGTATAAAATAAACTGTAAGTAGCATTTCTCCATCTCCACCCCAAACTCATTATCTAAATGCTACAGGTTACTTCATGCTTCTATATACACGGAACACAGAAGTGCTGATTTTCTTATTTAGTAACAGTAGTGGTCACCTTAGGTGTGCTGGCAGTTCAGCAAGGGGCACAGCCTGCCACTGCACATTATCACAGGATAATAGGACAGAAGAATTTACATTCCAGATACCTTTCCAAAAAATACCATAATTGGCTTATCATCGGTACTCAACCAAATGCAATATAAAACTCAGACACAAATTTATTTTATATATGCATACCTGTCTAAATATATACTTGCATAGATAGCTATCTATATCTTTGTTTCCACATTGTGTGCAATACTGAAATACGTTATCTTTTCCAATGGCATTCATTACACACCTTGCACCAGCCTGTAGTATGTAGATATAATAAGCACTATCACTTAAACCACAGAAATCTTTGCACACCACGTCTGTAAACAACCTCAGTGCACTTCAGTTTCCACAGAAGTATGTATTTGTTAAAGCTTTTTTACCTGAAAAAAAGGAAAACACTAATAGTACCATGGGAGTTTCAAGAAAGGCAGGCAAATTATGATCACATTTACCATCTAATTTGCTCTTTGAGGCTTGTTCAAACAGTGCAAACATTGTGCTCCTCTTCTTCATTTGTTCTGACAAGCAGGATGACAACTAATCACCATCAAGAGCTTTCCCACTCTCCAGGCCCCTGTTTTCTGTTTAACCAATTTGATGCCTTCCAGCCAAGCAAACTGTTTGCCTTCCCTGCCACCCCAACTGAGAAGGCCAGCTCTCCAAGGCCAGATTTCAACTAGAAGTTTTGTAGGGTGTGAATCCACAGGGCTAAGCAGGAGTAAAACGAGCCCTTTCTGCCGTGCGCTGTGTGATAGCACCAGCAGTGGGTTCTGTACGGGGTGACAAAAACACCCGAGGGAGGCAGGGAAGGTTGGAGACTGACACAGAAAAAGAAGCCCAAGGAAAGGAGAGGCATCCTCTACCTCTGTCCTTAATTTTCCCCAAAAGACAGATCTCTTATCTACCAAAGCATTGCAATGCAAGTCCTAAAAGGTGCAGAAAATTCGACAAAAAAAAAAAAAGCTTGGAGAACACTGGAAAGTTAATTCAAGGATGTCTGTCCTTTCATAGAGCTTCTCTCCAAAACTATTGGACTCATTGGCCTGGAATAGACTCAGGACGCAATCAAATTATCTTGGCTTAACGAGTTAAGCCAGTATCATTGTCCACATGCCCCCTCTTCACCTAGAGCCTAAGCAAGACAACATGAATTGAAATGAAAAAGGACTAAGCCATATTACCTCACATGGCTGTTGGGCTAAAATAATATACAGTAGATACCATTCCTCAGCAGATTAATAAGCCAAAAAGATTTCAGATGGGCCACTTGTTATAAACCTAAAAGGGGAAATGATGTTGAAACTGTGATATTTAATAACAAAAAGTATGTGCACACATGCAAATGAGGACTCACTACAAGTCAACCTTACTAAACAGAGGTCATATCAGAACTGGGCAATGTGTTAAGAAACACACATGGCGCAAACAACTACCAAATGCTCTTTGCTTTACCTCTCTGATACTGTACCATTTCTGATAGCATGAAGGAACCAATGTCAACAGGCAGCTGTCTGACTCCATATTCATTCATTTTAAGAGGTCTTGAGCTTCAAATTGACCAAACCCATACCAAAAAATATTTCTTTTTCTTTATAAGCATTTGAAAAATGCAGCTAGGCTTTCATTGACAGAAGGTATACATTCTCTTACCCTTACTTCTGTCCCTTTGCCTGCAGACAACAGCCCATAACCAGTGCCACTAACCAGCACCACTGCATTGGATTTAGCCAAACAAAATACTGATATTAGAAAGCTGCCAGGCTCAAACTCTATACTACTTTTTGAAAAGTTATTAAATATTTTCCTGGATCTTGTGATTCTGCTGCTTACACACATAATTAAACAGTCTGCACTAGAATGCATTTTGAGTCAGGTGATTTTTGATAAGATATTGTGAAAACTTGTCCCAATAGAAAGTGTGTGTGTGTGTGTTGTGTTTGTGGTTTTTTTTTTTTTTTCTTTCCTCCTCACAAACCTTCTCCAAGTATTTTCACACCCTTTCTAACTTCAGGAGGGTTTTTTTCCTTTTCTGAAAGTTCACTCTTTTTTAATGCCTACTCAGGAAAAGATGTAGAAATAAAGTATGACAAATGCAAATATCTTTAGAGCCTCATACTTGGCAAAGGGATAAAAAACAGGCTATGTATAACCTATGCCACTTCTTACGAAAGTACGATTTGAAACTGAGAAGAATTTTGCAAACTAAAGACTGCAAAGGTGTCAGTGAAAGGAGACGTAATAAAATTCTTTGGAAAGAGGTTAGTATATTCTTGGGAGGGACAAAGGGGGGGGAAAAGCCACTCCCCTTGCTCCTGCTGCTTCCAACAGTACTTGCAATTTCCTTTTCTTGAAAAAGATTTAGGGGACAGGAACATCAAGGCTGTTGTCTCTGCTGCATGTTATGTGAGGGCCTTCAGTTTATTCTCTATTACAATGATAAATATCTTCATGGCAGTGAGAGGTTCCCCCACATCACTCTGCCATCCATGCATCACACCAGTCTATGGCCCAGAGAGGTGGATTTCACTGATTTAATGATAGATCTGGTAGCCTAATGGATTTTAGATTAGACCGGTCCACTCTCATGTCAGATTATAATCTTCCTAAGTGTCCGAGCCTGAAGATGTTCAGTGGTAGAGTCAAACTACTTTCTCCAAATGCTTCATATGTTATTTCTATAGGCTATGAAACTTAAATGGTCCAGATCAGATTCACAGATGTCTTTTTCTTTAGCCATTACTGCTGTTTTCTAGTGTTTGGCTCATCTGTGATTTTAATTTGTAAAGATCAATTAAGCCACTATCCCCAAAGTCGCAGGACATCGCAGAGCTGCAAAAGATGAGCTAATGGATTTTTTTTCATCTCATCTGCTTCCCAGCATTAACTTGGAGGATCTTAAATTCTGAGCTCTTAGAGCAGAGACAGATGTTTACGGAAAGAAGCCAAAGCCCAAAAGTAACTTTCTTTAACAATTAGTATCTTGTGCAACTTCAGTAATGTAAACAGAATCAAGGGGGAGGTAAATTAGTGTGTGGTTTTGGCAGCTTTCCCTTTTCTGCCAATTAGAACAATCAGACCTTAAATTTTACATCGAGCTAAAAGAAATTAGCAGCATTATCTTGGTCAAATGTTAAAGTAAATAGCACTTGGAGCGCTATTCATAATTGCAGTTTTTCAAGTTATTCGTATTGCATTCCCATTGGCTCATTTTCCCATGCTTATCACGGTGAACGTATTTTGATGAGCAGCATTCAGACTGCTTTGTCTGTGCCAAAGGAGAGAGCTGGGTCTCAGCTACTAAAGCACCCGTAGGCTGCCAAAAGAGCTGGACTCACCTTCCCCAGAGAAGCCTTCTGCTGCTTGTGGGAGGCACTTGGGTACAGAGGAGTGGAGCAGTGGGAGGACGTGGTAAAAAGACAACTGGTTTCAAACATCCTTCTCCAAGTGGTGGGGAGAAAAGGGCAGGGTGCAGAGAGAGGCAAAAGGTAGACTGAGGCTCCCAAGCAAGGAAACACATCTGAACCGTTTGCTGATTCTTAAATAGCCCATAGGGAACATGTTTTAGAAAGTGTTATAGTAGCAATAAGGCTCTTTATAAGGAAACAAGGGCGTTCTTGATGGGGACACAGGCTGTGCTTTAGGAACAGTACTGTAATTAATTTCTAACTACAGCCACTATGTCATAAACGAGCACCGACTGCAAGATTTTTCAAGTTATTTAACACTTGCTGAAGATGAAGGGGTAGGCAAAATTCAATTTAAAATGTAAGCAATATATTTTGAAATGTAATAACTTCAGCTTTAAATAGTGAAAGATGCTTTTTCAATACTGTAGATACGTAGAGGATACTATCAAACATTGTGTGGTCTTTCCACTCCTAGCTCTGCATGCACCTCTCTGATGCCAACTCAGAGTCAGTGGAAGTGTTTCCAGCTAACGCCCTTCTGTGCTGTGTGGGATCGGCATGCAAACTCTCTCATGAGAAGCGGAAAGCCAGAGACACCATGGCAGTACATGGGAAAGGAAGTGCCACTGAGCAGCCAGAGACCACCAAGAGCAGTTGTTTAACAGAGTTAAACTCAGAGCCCACTGAAGTCAATGGGAATTTCGTTACCAACACTGACTGGACTTGGATTTTCCCTAAAATACTGTCAAATGAGGAAAGCCAACCAACTTTAAAAAGCCTCATCATTATGCTTCAGATGCAAAAATCCTAGGCGGTGCTCGAAATCATTTTAGATTACGATTTCAGGTGGAAGTCTTTTCAACTTGGTTTTCCCTTTAAGGGCAGGTTTCCTTATAAAACAAGAGCAGTATTCTCTTGCATTTGAACTTTGCATGAAAATCCTTATTTCCAACACATCATAATAAGTCTTTTACAGCTCAGTAGGTTACCATGAATTAAACCGCCCACACCCTCGCAGTGACTTACACATCATGAATAAAGACATGTAAGAATAGAATGAAGTAGAAGGGAGTCATGTGGTAAGAGGACTAGGAAATGCAAATATTTTACTTTGAATTACTATCACCAGGTAGTTTTCAGAGGAGCCACCAGCTACACAAATACAAAGCAAAGTACAAATACTAATCGTTCTTATCTTTTGTCTGTACTCTACATGCCTGAGTTCACTATTTAAACACACATTAACAAGTGAGCTAAAGCAAAATGACATCTCACTTCCAAAATGCCATGTGAACATCCTATACAGTGGGCCAGTCGCAAGAAACCACATCAAATAAAATAAGGATTTACTTCCTGTTCAGCTACTTGCAGTTTCTAAAGCAAAAATAACATCCCCAAGTCTTGCTGAAGAGAGAAAAGCATATTTCTCTCTTTAAACAGGCACTACTACAGTCCTACTATTGTATCCTCCTACTACTATAGTAGTCCCACTGTAGTAGTACAAGTCCGCTACCAAACCATGTGGATTGCCAGATAGACAGTGCTATGACAGCACATCAAACGAAAGTACCCTGGCTGCAGGGGCACCAGCCCTGCTCATATGTGCACTACTGCGTGCACCAGCCTGGCCAGTTGAAAGCACGCTTATCACAGTATCATTATTCTTCCATTTTAAGTTAAAAAGCCAACTAAACCTATATTGCACAAAAAAAGCCCTCCATAGTAGATTTTTTCCAAGTTCAATAAGAAGGGTATTGTATCAAGTGGCAGTAGCTAGGCAGTCTTTATTGGGCTCATAAAGAATTATGATTTTGCCCTATTCTCTATATAAGTGAATTTCTTAAAATATCATTTTTAAAATGGCACTACTTCTTCTCATGATAGTGTTTCTTTAATATATTAAACTTTCCCACATCCCATACTTTGATGGTTCGGCAATTTTCTAGTTCATTTTAAATCAGTTTTTGACAAAACAATACCAACAGTTCAGTAAGTGTCCCAGCTGAATTTTACAATTTACGTTTCTTTCTGAAATACCCTTTTACAGAATACCTTTAGCAACTAATAAAATTCTTCAATTTTAAAGCCAAAAGAATCACATTAAGCACTAAATTCATGAGGAAGAAGTGATACTGAATGTTGATAGTAGATTTTGGTTTTAACACTAGATATTTTTTTTTTTAACCAGTAATACATTGTAATTTACAGCTTTCATGCATACGCCACTGTATGGAATTTTAGTTATACTTTTGATGCTTTGACATACACATACACAGATGTGTACACATACATGCATACATGTATGTATGTGCATACATACATGTAAATATATAAGTGCATGTATATATATGTATGTATATACAGATACATACACATGGACACATACATACATTCAAGTAAGCCATTGCTGTTAATCTTCTCTGTTCTGGTCAAACAATAATGAAAGAATATATAGTGGAAAGTCACGACTATGAAATAAAATTTATTCTTATGTGCTAGATAAGACGCAATAACTAAGCTGAGTAGAACACTGGTGAAGACATATAAACGTTGTTTATATATATTGTATGTGTAAACAGTGAAGTGTACCACTAATAACATAGCCCGCCATCTGTGATTTATAACAACTTCGCATCAGTAACACCATGATAACTAACTTTTATAAATTATGAACTCCTATTGCATTCTCACTTTGGAAAAAGATATACAGCCTTACTAAGAGAGCTCATCTAAACCTAGGCACAAGAGCAGAGCTGCAGACCCAACTGTTTCAAAAATTTACCACACAACTCCTAGTATCTGCCCATCCATTGGAGACAATCTTGCCCACCTGAGATAGGAGCAATTTTGGTTTGCTTCAGTACAAAGCACAACACTTCAGGTTCAATTTTCCTTTACTTCAGCTGCGGTACTTTTCTTCAACTTCCAAATGAGAGAAGTAACTAATGGTTGAGGGCAGGACCTTCCTAGATGGCTCCAACTTGATCCACAAGAGGCAACTGGGCTTTTGCAAGAAAAAAAAGCTGCATTGTTTAAAACAAGCTCTGTAAACCTTTCCACTATGTGCTTTAAATCTAGTATAGACAAAGAATGTTTAAACTCTCTATAGCTCTTGCGTTTGATATTAAACACATCTTCTTTACAGTCCATTTGAGATTTTTTTATTTAAACATGGACTAAGTATTTTTTCCTCAAATATTTGTATTAAAAGGCGAGGTCAGCTCCAGAATTTCTAGAAAAGAGCACCACAAAAAGCCACCTAAAAAGGACACCAAAAGAAGGGCATTTTAGACATAGGGTTTGAGAGGTGAAGGAAGTTATGTTTAAGTTTACCTCAGTCTCTTCTGTTGGTAGTATTTTGGTGAATGGAAATAACAGCTACAGAGTTTTTTTATTTGACTACCATTTATAAGATGTTTCGGCTGTATGAACAACACAAACATATAAGTACATATTTTCATAAGTGATACATATCACAGAATCTTAAGTTTAATTTATTTAATGAACAGGAATATTTGTCCCTTCACTCTAAACCCCATTGCCCTAAAAAGAACTATATTCATAGTTTGGGAGGAGGGGGACAAACTGGCAATGCTAATGCCATCACACAATGGAGGAATAAGACAGGACAACCTGAGCAGTGATAAAGGTGCCGTGGTGGCCTCATGTGATGGCAACCAGAAGACCAACTACCTCAAGGGTTTGCAGAGCTGTAGTGGGTCCTCGTACACCCCTCCGGGGAAACCTGTGTGCTCAAGCACCTTTCTGAAATGCCTGTACACCAACGCACGCACCATGGGTAATAAACAGGAGGAACTAGAGGTCTGGGTGTGGTCGCAGGGCCATGATCTCATTGCAGTCACAGAGACATGGTGGGGTGGCTCACATGACTGGAACGTGATGATGGATGGCTACAGGCTTTTCAGGAAAGACAGACCAGCAAGGTGAGGTGGGGGAGTTGCTCTTTATGTGAGGGAGCAACTGCAATGCATCGAGCTCTGCCTTGGAGTGGAAGGAGAACAAGTTGAGAGCTTGTGGGTAAAAATTAAGAGACAGCCAAATATGGGTGACACTGTTGTGAGTGTTTGCTACAGGCCACCTGATCAAGAAGAGGAAGCTGATGAAGCCTTCTACAGACAGGTGGAAGTAGCCTTGCAATCAGAGGCCCTGGTCCTCATGGGGGACTTCAACCACCCTGATATTTGCTGGAAAACCAACATGGCGAGCCATGCATGATCCAGAAGGTCCCTGCAGAGCATGGAGGACAACTTTTTGATGCAAGTGGTGGAGGAGCAAACAAGGCAAGATGTGCTGCTCGACCTTATCCTAACAAACAAGGGCTGGTTGAGGATGTGACAGTTGGGGGTAGCCTTGGCTACAGAGACCAGAATCCCATGGGCCTAGGGCTCTGGAAGGCAGCAGGGTCCAAGAGAGCTGGTCAGTATTCAAGGACCACTTCCTCCAAGCTCAAGACTGGTGCATCCCCAGGAGGAAGAAGTCAGGCAGAGGAGCCAGGAGACCCGCATAGACAAGCAAAGAGCTTCTAGAGAAACTCAAATGGAAGAAGGAGGTTCACAGTATGCGGAAAAAGGGACTGGCCACTTGGGAGGAATATAAGATTGTTGTCAGGGTATGCAGAGATGTGATGAGGAAGACCAAGGCCCACTTGGAATTAAATCTGGCAAAGCATGTCAAAGAAAACAAGAAGGGCTTCTTTAAATACATCAGCAGCAAAAGGAAGACTGGGGATACAGTGGGCCCACTGCTGAACAAGGAGGCGCCCTGGCGATGCAGGATGCAGAGAAGGCGGAATTACTGAATGCCTTTTTTAACTTGGTCTTTACTGCTAAGGCTGGCCCTCAGGCATTTCAGCCCCCAGAGAAGAGAGGAAGACAGGAAGACTTACCCTTGGTTGAGAAGGATTGGGTCAGAGATCACCTACGCAAACGGGATCCTTGCAAATCCATGGGCCCTGATGGGATGCACCCGCCAGTGCTGAGGAAGCTGGCAGATGTTCTTGCTGAGCCACTCTCCATCATCTCTGAAAGACTGTAAAGGACAGCAGAGGTGCCCGAGGACCGGAGGAAAGCAAATGTCACTCCAATCTTCAAACAGGGCAAGAAGGAGGACCTGGGGAACTATAGGCCAGTCAGCCTCACCTCCATCCCCGGAAAGGTGATGGAGCAGTTCATCCTGGAGGTCATCTCCAGGCATGTAGAGGACAAGAAGGTTATCAGAAACAATCAACATGGATTCACCAAGGGAAGATCGTGCTTGACCAACATGATAGCCTTCTACGATGCCGTGACTGGCTGGGTTGATGAAGGGAGAGAAGTGGATGTTGTCTATCTTGACTTCAGTGAAGCATTCAACCCTGTCTCCCATAGCATCCTCACAGGCAAGCTAAGGAAGTGTGGGCTGGATGAGTGGACAGTGAGGCGGATTGAGAACTGGCTCAACAACAGAACTCAGAGGGTCGTGATCAACGGAGCAGAGTCTGGATGGAGGCCTGTCACTAGTGGTGTTCCCCAGGGGTCTGTGCTAGGTCCAGTCGTGTTCAACAGATTCATCAATGACCTGGATGAAGGGACACAGTGTAACCTTAGCAAGTTTGCGGATGATACCAAGCTGGGAGGAGTGGCTGATACACCAGAAGGCTGTGCTGCCATCCAGCGAGACGTGGACAGGCTGGAGAGCTGGGCTGAGGGGAACCTCATGAAATTCAACAAGAGCAAGTGCAAGGTCCTGCACCTGGGGAGGAACAACCCCACGCACCAGTACAGGCTGGAGGCTGATCTACTGGAAAGCAGCTCTGTTGAGAAGGACCTGGGAGTGCCAGTGGACAACAAGCTGACCATGAGCCAACAATGTGCCCTTGTGGCCAAGAAGGCCAACAATATCCTGGCCTGCATTAAAAGGATTGTGGCCAGCAGGTTGAGGCAGGTTATCCTCCCCCTCTACTCTCTCCTACTGAGACCACATTTGGAGTACTGTATCCAGTTTTGGGCCTCCCCAGTTTAAGAAGGATGTGGAACTGCTTGAGCAAGTCCAGCGGAGAGCTACCAAGATGATCAGGGGACTGGAGCACCTCCCTTATGAGGAGAGGCTGAGAGACTTGGGTTTGTTCAGTCTGGAGAAGATTGAGGGGGGATTTAATCAATACCTATAAATATCTAAAGGGTGGTCATCAAGAAGATAGGATTAGGCTCTTTTCAATAGTGTCCAATGTCAGGGCAAGGGGCAACGGGCACAAGTTGGAACACAGGAAGTTCCAGTTAAACATGAGGAAACACTTCTTTCCTGTGAGGGTGCCAGAGCAGCGGCACAGGCTGCCCAGGGAGGCTGTGGAGTCTCCTTCCTTGGAGACTTTCAAAACCCACCTGGACGCGTTCCTGTGCCCCCTGCTCTGGGTGTGCCTGCTCAAGCAGGGGTGTTGGACAAGATGATCTCCAGAGGTCCCTTCCAACCCCTACCATTCTGTGACTCTGTGACAATCTCATTTTGGTAACTGTTCAGGTAAATATTCAGTTACCATTTCTATTTACTGAAATTAAAAAATGCCTGGCTACAGAATAACAAAAATGTTTCCAATTTCTGTCATCATTTGAAGCAATCACTACAAAAGACAGAAAAGTCAAGAACTAAAACTCATCCAGTGAGGAGTCTGCCTTAGTGGGGCTCATTTTAGAACTGGCTGCCTTTGCACTTGGATGTATAAATGCTAATTATCAAGGTCATCACAGATTTGTGTGATATTTTACATTTTCTTTCTGCCTTTCTATTAACCTGAGAAATAAAAGTGTTCTTCCTAAAAATATTACTCTAAAATTCTAGAATATCTTAGAACTATATCAGAGAGCTGCCTAGACTTACTGTGTTCAACAGCATCCTCTCTCTTAATTTTCAAAGGTTACAGAAATCAACTGCTACAACTATTGCATTGTGAGATTAAGCTGCTGTCCCTCCATAAGTAATATATCCCTCCATTGTGACATATAATTTCTAAAGCATTAGTATCTTCTTCAGGAAACCCCTATACTTGTTTTCCTATTCACTAAGGTATTTGCAAAAAAATTGAAGTAATTCTTGGGCCATTACTGGAAGCCCTAAAAAAAAAAAAATCTCAGCCTGTTTGCAGTGAAGTAGATTTGGAGGAGTGACTCACGTGGGCAACCTTGATATATAATCTTTTTGCTTGCTATTTATTAGTGATGGATGCCCCATTCCAAACCACTTTGCTCGCTGGGCCAAGAGAACTCTGGCCATTTGTGCAGCATGCAAAGCCTCCCAATTCACTTCAGGCTGGCAAGGAAAATGGGTATCAGAAGAATTGTGATTAGGGCAGAGGGGAGCTCTTTTGAGAAAAAGCTGCTAAAACCCATCTCTGAAGTAATTTGTATTAGATCTAGCATGTGCACTTTAGGATTTGTAACTGAAACAATTAAAAACATATGTATAAGAAGTATTCTCTAGTATTACAATTGCTAATGTAATTAATATCTGAAATTTTGCAGATGATTTCTCCATGAACTGAAGGATTTTGATTAACAAAGTATCAGCAACGTAACCACAGTACTCAGGATCTACTTTAATGCTTTTTTTCCAGATCAGCAAGAAAAATCCTGTACCCAGCCACACAAGCACTGGTGTTGGGACCATATTAAGTAACAGCAGGATCATACAAAATAATATTCAACATGCTTGGACCTAGACCCAGGTGTCCTTCATGCCCACATTTTGCCAGATAATTCTGGCTTAAGGTCTACAGAATTGGTGACAGATAGGTGATCTAACTGAAGCAAAGACCTTTGGGTGAAACTAAACCAGCAAAATAACTTTTTGTAGCTACTTTGGTGGGCTACCATTAGGGAAAGACAGAAACTAATAGAAACTTCCAAGATTGACACTGGACCACTGAGACAATGATAATAGGCTTACAAGAGGTGATAAGACTACAGACAAATGGTGATATCACATCATTCACCTTTGTGCTGTCCGTCCTTATGTCTTTAATATGTGTCTTCAAACAGATTATCTGCAGGAGTGGTAAGGAGCTCTCATTTTGGAGAAAGATACAGAATAAAGTGGAGATCTCACGCGCAAGTCTCACTGCACACTTTGTCATACAGGAGTGAGGGGAAGATAAGTAAAACACCCTCAAAAAATAAACAGACCAAATATAGTGCCCAACTTTTATTTCCCAAAACAGTGAATAAGAGAGTGAGAAATTCTATATCTGCAGGACAAAGGTGCCAGCAAAACAGAAGGATAGTCAGGTGCTTTAGATAACAACTGTCTCTGAAGCACAGGACACACATATCAGCTCTCAATAAATTCAGCTGAAGGTGGCTATGAAGTTATTCCAGAATTTGAAGAATGCTGTTCTCTACACTTTTGTGATAAAGGAAAACAAGTGACATAACTGTTGAAACTGAAACTAGAGAGAAGTGGATTTAGAACTGATCTTGGATTGAAAGAGGTAACCATGCAGGTTAGTGGACATTATTGAAGTCAAGAATTGTCTGATGGAAAGGATGGATACTTACAGAAGCCAATAGCTTTTCAACATTAGAAAGAATTCAAAATATTACAAGAAACCTTACAAGAAGCATTGGCTAGAGCAGTATACAGATTTCAGTTGTAGCTGCTTTGACAACTATCATGTGGAAATACACAGGTTAACACACAGGGGAAAAAAAGGCAACATTTGCATCATTTTGCAGACAATCAGCAAGAACCCACAGAGCATGAATGGTAGGGACAAAGAAATGACAGTAGTGCCGCTAGCAAAGAAGAATTACTCACAGAAGCAGTGAACACCTTTGTAAAAGAATAAAAAAATATTTTTTGGCACTTTCTTCAACCAGACTACTTTGATGACATAAAGGATACAAAGATTTTTACTTGGGTAATACATTTTGAACTGGAGTGGGGTAAAAAGCAAGAGAACATGGCCAGAATGTTCTGAGCAGGAACCAGAATTTTTGAAGGCTAAATCTTAGCAAACGTGTATATTCTAGAGAGTGGAAGCAACAAATCTAGGCAAGAAGTTAACTGAAAAAGCTGATTTCATGGTGAGGCTATCATTGACCCACTCTACCAGACAAACAAAAGGTATAATGATGCTTTGGAATGAGGAACATATGTAAAGAACTTTACATCTAAACCAATTGCTGACTTATACCCGAGCAAAGCATTTCTAATGAAAATCTTCAGCAAGTCAATGTTTCATTTCCTTGTTAGGATTTGCATCAGAAATCCTTTATATTTTCTACAGGTGCGTGAGTGAGGATATTACTGGCATAATATAATGATCCTACAATAGTATCATTTAAACATACAAATATCCTGAGCACTAATAAAGCTAAAAAGTACCCATTGAATAAGTCTTTAAGACATTTTGGTATTGAAAGGAACCTAGCACTGACTAAAATGGGTCTTAAGCTATCTCTGTCCTTTGCTAAAAATGTTCAGCAAACTTTCCTTCTTTCCCAGGTAGATACAGTTTTTTTCTTTTTCAGCAATCAGTGGAAGATCCGCAAGCTGAGGTTAAAGCTCGAAAGCTTCAGCAGTTGTAGACACTCTCTGGAACACTGGACAAACATTAATTGCTAAAGCTTTTGTCCACAATGAAACAAACTTACTGGAGTACTCACTCTCTATATCACCAAGGAGTGCATTTTCAGTGCAGCATGGGACTAGGTTTAAATACACAAGAATTTCTAAGGTATTTCAGAATGTACATTTAGGTATATACAAAAATTATTTAGGGGCTGAAAAATATCTAAGATAAGGGCTGGAAATACTCTGAACTGGCCTAAAATGCAAGGCCAGAAATGGGATTTTGAGAGTTATCTCATATGCCAAAAAACATAACGAGTAAGTCAACACAGGCAGTACAAAAAATTGACACTGCAGCTCTAAGTAGGATAGATTTGTTTATGTTGCTTGGAAAAAAAATACACTACTTTTAGATTAATATTCTCATTTTGCTGAGACAGCAGCTCCTGATAAAATGACATCTAAGCTGGTGATGGTGTATATGCAGTATTTGTACTAGATACAGCACAGCTGATAGTGATATCTGATAAAGGACAACTTATTAAGCAAAAGTATAAATTGTTCTAAGTAATGGAGTGATCTAAAAGTTTTATCCTCAAGTCTAATGGTTTTAATGGACAATAATAATGTAGATACTGAAAAAGGTGCCTAGTTAGATTCTAATCCATGATATAACACAGCAGTATCACTACTTTCTTTAATCAATGCGGCCAAGTGGTGGTAATTTCTAAAGCGTGACCAGAGAAAATACATAGAAAGAAATTAGTAGATAATGTATATATTATATTAATAACATTTGGGGTTCCTTCCCATTGCCACTGCATATAGTGTTATCTGTGTGTTCACAGAGAGAAACATTAGTTGCAAGACTTAAAGAATGCAAATGATCATCTTGGAATTGCTGGGTACTATAACATGGAAGGAATAGGGCACCCTATTTCAGTTTCAGAAAGGAAGAAAAGAGGCATCAAATTTACCTTTTTGCCTAAAGAAACCTTGGGCAAGTAACAATAACGCAATATTCTTACAACTGAACATCAAAACACAATCCAGTCAGAGAAAAGGGGCTTTCTGGCTCTGATTAATACTGGATTCAACTTAAGTCTAAGTAACAGTGCAAAACATCTCAAAGTTTAACTGGATTAAGTAATAAAATTCACTATTAGGCTGGTTGTGTATAATCTGAAATTTTATTGAATGCTAACTTGCTTTTTTAGTAGTACTGTTACAGAAACTTGGAGAGAAATGGCATTATAGACTAAGCGGCCAAGTTTCTAAATCCCATACAAAATAACCAGACAGAGCACTATAAAGCTTTTCCACTTCAAGAAGAAGCTATCAGATAAAGCGTATTTTTTGCAAGCATCCTAAGAAACCAAGTGATCAGCGACAAACTCATTTCCCAGACTGCTGTGCACTCTTCAGCCATGGTCAAGGATGTGGCATTGGACTCTGTCTTCTGTCAGGGGAAGAACAATCATAATTTACACTAATTCAGAAATGAAATGTAGGGTTTATTACTCAAGAGCCTGGCAGCTGAACAGCAATATGTGAGATCTACCCTGTGAACAGTATGTACTGTAGGCAGAATCATTAGAATGAAGGAAGACTAAAGATGAAGCCAAGATTCCTGGTGAGATCTATCAGATGCTTATTAGGGCAAGAGATTTCAAAAGCTACATGACAGAAGGGATAAAACAACAGAAAATAATCTAGGATAGTGTACAGTCAAAGAGGAGACAGAAATATCAGTGCTGTGTGTGAATATAAGCTAAACATTTGTAAATGCAGTTCTGCAGAGCAACTGATGTAAAAAGAATACAAAAGTACTGACCTACTTCACGACTCTTCGTGTTCTTACTACCTTATACAAGCTTTAAGGCTAACAGTTCATCTTCATCCTCATTCACTCAAAATCATCATCCAACTTTCTACTGAAGGCCTCCCTTTCTCCTCATCTGCCAAGAAACCTGCAAGGAGGTTATTAATGTAATGCAATGTGGAAAAGCAGTTGAATGAAACAGTGTCACGACACTCCAAGTATGGTGGAAACTTCTTCCAAGAATTTCTGTATCAAGTCAGCTTTGATGTTTATAGTAGGCTTGCAGCTCCATCCCCCCAGTTAGCAAACTTCTGTGCATATCTACTGAAGAGGAAAGAAAGAAAGAAAGAAGTGTCTTTGCCTCAGGATAAATGAAAAGGGATTTCAATTATGTCTGTTCTTGACAATGTCTAGTGTGACAGGAACTTGCTGAAGACCAAGTTCCTGGCAAGATACAAGGGGAGAGAGACCTTTGAGCATAACTATAATTTTGTTAGGGCATTAATTAAAATCCATATTGATCCACAGAGGAAAGTATACAATAGAAAATTGGTATATACTATGTCTGGTGCTGGAAAGTCATTCATAAGAGTACTCAGGCTCCACAGGAAACACAGTGATATCGCTGACACAATAAAGGGCCCTAAAACTAAATAAGGTACGTGGCCATCACAGTACTATGCTCACTTGAAAGACAAGGTGGGGAACTATGATTGATTCTATTCTAACTCAACGGCATAAAGCAGAGAGTAGATAAAAAATGGGACATGAACTACATGTTTATAAAGACTTTAAAGGAGAAATGACTTCAGCAAAATCCTTTAAGGGAATATTCAATAGAAGCAATATGCCAACAATTTTGTCTAAAACCTCCTGCACAAAATTGTCAGAATCAGACACATTTGCTCTTTTTTTTTTCTTTTTTCATCATTTATCACTGCAAATATTTATGTATTTCAATAATGCACTATAAATCATTTTAATGTCCACTGGAGGTTATATGGTAAGTACCTTTTTTAAAAACCAAACAAAACAAAATACACACCCCCCACATTTAAATGAGAAGATGGCAAATTTCTGTGTCACAGGGATACAGACTTTTGCATTAACGTAAAGATTTTTCTCAGCTTTTTAACTAGCTAATCCTCAGATAACTACTAATTAACCCCACATATAATGCACAGATTTTGAATAATTTGCCTTTTTCTGAATAGCTGGAAAAGACAGGAGGTTTTAAAGTCATTTTGTTAGGGGATGCTCTTAAATAACCATGACTATATACACTGAAGAATCAAAGGGTATAGTAGAAACTGCAAGGTCCAAATTGTTAATCCAACAAATGGATGACCAGGAAACGCAGCACGTATTTACAGTGTTGATTAGGGCAAGAGAATTGAGAACATCCTAAAACACATGGAGCCCCACAATGCAATATACCCGACCAATATTTATTGCTGCCTCTGTAGAAGCAATTTCCATTTTGATGCGTTCTCTCATACATGATGTTCTGAAACAGTTAAGTAACATGAAAAATACAGGTTCAAGATTATATCTGTCACAAACGAAAATACAGCATTTATGCAGCATTACATAATAAAGCCACTGGTTTATGGACCCAAGGTCCTCTTGGGACTGCAACAAATCTACATATTGTCATACGGTGATAGATTTTTACATTTGCATATGTGAATTAAGAAAAACCCACATTAATAAGCAAAACAAGAAAAACCACAATTATTGAGTCTAAAGGGCTGAGGAAATTTAACATTGTCATTTGGTTGTGGTAAAGGTCACTATTAGTTCACAAAATCTGTCTGGAAAGCCACCTATCTTAGGCAACATTTTATAAAGAAATCCAGGAGTCTCTTAAAACCGCCTAATTCCAAGGGGGGTGCCAGCACTGAGGGCAGATCTGCATTTGTTCTGTACTTAAAAGACAGCAGAACTGCGGGGGGTGGGGGGGAAAGGCTGCTGACAGTTCTTTGCACACTTATTTTAGAAACTAGGAATGAATTAACTCTACAAAACTGTCTATCAGGCTGGTATGTCTAGCAAGTAATTTCTAAAATTCTACTATGCTAATATAAGTGAACTTATTAACACTGATTTTGGCCAAAATAAATATCAATTTTGTGGAGATAATCAATGCTAAGCATGGAGCTCCATAAATTTATGGAACTCAACAAATTTAGGGAAGAGATTATATGACATGGTATCTGCAATAACAGGTGACTGGATTGGTGATCTTAGCATTCTCTTCCATTCTTGTTTTCTGAAACTACTACGTATAAATTAGATACCAGGTTTCACTAGTAGTGTAACCCAGTTTTGAACATAAACATTCAGAGTTGAAACATGAATACATCCTCACACTACATCATCCTGACTATTCCATGATTATTTCAGCTCATGGATAAGTCCTGCACACCTCCATAGCCATCCCTCTCTCTCTTATGCTTTAATCTAATGGCACAATTAGTCCAATGAAGGATTAGACATTGAAATTTCTAATGTTAAGAAGTTTAACTAGAGTTCTCCTACCCTTAAGTATCAGAGTATGCAAAAAATACATCATCCTCACGTGTTTTAGCAGTAAGCATTCTATATCTTCTAACACATATAAAAATTAGCATGCAGGGATATTGCTACAAAAAGCTGTATCTAACCCAACATTCTGATATCTCTAAATATATTTGTAGACATATAACAATAAAAATATAAATGTACACCTAACTATCCACATCTGTATATATTCCACAAGATTTTGGAACAGTACGTTTGATAAATTCAGTATACAAAAAAATGGAGGCAAAAGCGCATAATTTCCTAATAGTATGTACTTTTTTAGAACACTTTATAAGATCTTGATTTAACCTACCTGATACCCCTACAGAGCTGGAAAGCATAGGCTAATTTTTATGGCACAGAAAGTGAGGTAAACAAAAAAATTGCAAAGCAGCACAAAATCCCAGGCCTCCCAGTTTTTAATAGTGAACTCTAACCCACTGAAAAAGTTACCGGCCTTATTTTGGGATATTATCTTCAGTTCTTGAGCACTTTTTCATGGAAATCTCTCCATCCCCCACTCCAAGAGAAAACAATATATTCAATCTGAGGAAGCCACCTGTGCTTTTTAATAGCGTTGCCTGACAAAGAATAGGTCTTGTAATAGATGAGATACATAAATGGAAAACCATTCAACATTTGAGAAAGGTGACTAAATTCACTAGCCTAGTGTCAATTTTTAATTCCTAGGTTTGTTTTTTGAGGTTTTTTTAAAGGCCATTCATGAAATATTAGAGATGCCTGTCTTATATTAATGTTATGTCCTCTGACATCCACTCAGTGAAAGATAAAAAGATGGCATTAAGTTTTAGCAGTGAAGTGAAATGTTTCATGGTGCAAGGTGACCCAGTCTCATTTAACAGATTACCAAAATATAATAAAACAAAACCTATGGTCTTTACACAGGCAAAAACAGTGCAGCAAGAGGACAAATATAATTTTAAAAACTTAAAAGACCAATTGAAATGAATCGTGTATATTTGTAACATGTCAGTGAGTCCTCTGTAGCTATCCAGTCCTTGTAAGAGCATCCATACTGAGAGCAAATTTTAGTACAGGCAGGTTGAGCTTTCCCTACAATTTTACCCTGCCAGTATATCTAATCCAAATAAAAATGTCCCAAACTTAATTAAGCTATTTGATTACAATAAAAATAGTCCTTGCTCTTCATTTTAGTCTCAGTATCTACTGGTTGATAGCTTATAATTCACAGGGTACACATTGTCTAACTGCATTAATCCACAGCTGGGGGCGTGGGGGGTGGGGTGGGGGTGTGGGAAGAAAGCTCATACCAGTCTGATGATGTGTGTGCAATTCAATTATACCAAGATAACCTGCCTTGGGTTAAGATTACCAAAAGAAAACTTTAGGAAGCACAGATTTTGTAAAACAGATCTAGACTTAATACAATCCTTCTCACTCAGCTTGTTTTTGGGTGTTACTACGATTTTCATACATCTTTCTCTAATGTGTTTTCTGATAGCTACCGACAAACTTAAAATATTTTCATGATGGACTTTGGCTGTAATCCACTATGGCAATTCCTCCGTTTCTAAACCCTCACATTTAGTCCTTCAAATCCATTCACTGAGAGCTGCCTCACCTGCCACTCTGATTGCAATGCCTCCCAGACCCTCATCAGCTCACCTCATCTATCCACTGTCACACAAACTTGGGCTCGATTTGTTGAAACGGAGGAAACTTCTACTGGGGTCGAACGATGTAATTTGGGGCTGAAACTAAGTGAAGCTTGCTGGTTTGGATAGAGCGTTAGGTGAAATTCTGCCAAACAAATCCTGAAAAAAAAACCAAAACAAAACTATGAATTCATGCCTGTATTTTACATGGAACGACTCCTTTCAAAATAATTTTGAATTGTTTGAAATTAATCACAGTACACCTGGAAAAGTACAGACAAGATTAAATGAAAAAAATAATTTTTTTTTTAATATCCTTTGGCAAAGAAGATAGAGCAATAGCTAAATGTCCCACTTCCTCATTTACATATTTAATTGTTTACACAGTTATTGACTAACAGTGAAACTCTCCTTTAGCACATAGGTTTATGTTATTACCAGGACAGGCACTGAATCTAGAAGACTTAAGTTCCTTCTTAATTTCTGTTTGCGAAAAGTACAAGAAAGCTAAGAAAACAAAACTCATTGAAAGCAATCAAAACTTAAAAAAAAAATTTTCTTTTGAAAAAAATAAAACTGCCAAATAAATGTAGCAAAATATAACAAATATTTGTTACTTTGTTTTAAAATGTCAGTTCTGTATCAACTGCAGTGATGCTTGCTCTTGCTGCTGCAACCCAGTGTTCAGATCTCACGAAAGGATGGCGCAGTACAGAATACAAGCATTGCAGCAACGCCGGGAAAGAAGTTCAGGTCTGTAAGATGTTTGCAGCACTGCTGTTTTAATTCTGGAATTTTACTCAATAGAAACATCCAAATTAAGGCAGTACAAAACTGAAAAATTTAGTTTTGCCCTGTATTTACAGACGTATAAAAGAAGAGAAAAGGATGAAATGCCAAACGCTTTTACTTCTACTACACAACATTATGTAGATGATACTGGGCAACGTACTTTGTGTAGACAATTTAGCCTATGTGATTCGTGGGCTGATTCTGATCTGCATACATCAGAAAAGCCCTGTAACCCAGTATTTCACTCCAGTGCCCCAGAAGGCATCAGCTAGCAACGAACCTACCCCAGCCAACAGTTCACAGTCCTTCCTTTAATGTAGTAACTAGTAAAGTGCTGGCAGCATTTAAATGGACATTCTTCATCTACCAGACACAAGGCACAGGGAGAGAGAGTTAGTGGGAGGAAGGTGATGGAAGCTGCAGAGTTACAACACACATAAACATCCACAACTTCAAAAATGTGCTATTAATACATCAGGAGATCTCACTGAATGCAGTTTCTTACCCACTCTGCCCAGATTTGTGCCACTAAACACAAGGCTTAAAGAGCATGAAGAAAAAAAAAAAATCCAACCACGTGAAAGTAAAAAAAACCCTCTGTATAATAAAATGGCAATAAAAATCCCTGACCAATTATTTTACTATCTTCTCAAAATAGGAATAGTGTCTCTTATGCCTTAATTTTATCATTTCCTTTGCCCCACGTTAAAACACCAATGTAATTATCCTTTATAAAAGTTGAATGAACTCCCTGTGAAAGTTCGCTCAGGGTGATTATTTAGATGGCTTTTTTATTTGTGGAATTTCGGCAAGAATGTTTCAAGCTCTCTGCCAAAATAACCACTGGATCTGCTTTAGTATTTTTGTAATTGTTAAAAACCCAACATTTTCTAATAAAAAGAGAGAGAGTAAGGTTAAATACTCTAATTACCAACTTGTAAGAAGAGATGAACATGAAAGTTGTGCAAAGGGGCTCCTAATTTTGATGTATTTGAAACCAATTCTCAGGATTTAATGATTGCAGTGTATCCAGAAAGGTACAACACAGCAACATAATATTAGGGAATATTCTTTGACATTCCCATAATGTATTTAAGCACTACTGAAAAGGTTTTGTTTCTCATTAGTAATTTTACATGCTAGTTTGTTATTTCACATTCTGATGACTTTCAAAGCACTAGACTTCACACATGACACAAAAAATTTCATTTTAAGAAGAGAGATTTCAAATAGCTTGATTTATTTACCTAAAAGAAGAAAAGGTTTTTCCTAATTACATGATCTCGTCTAATAAGTAAAAAAAAAAAAAAAAAAGAGAGGTTTTTCCCTAAAAAGCCTTTCCAAAGTACTCGACACCAGATATATTAAAAAGGAATTATTAATATGGCTAGACTTCATCTAGGGGAGCATCTCAGTTGGAAAAAGTTGAAACTTATTTATGTACTTAATTAAAACCACACCTAAATATGGTTTTCCTGAATGAGGCTTTTAGTGTATAAGCAACACAGAGATGGCTACTGAAAAGCTATCCTACAAATGATACAAAAGCTACTTATAGACTCATAGTAATTTCCCCCAGCCATACATATTTTCCAGTTCTCTCTCCAACTACTATTGACTTAGCAGAGTACAACTCTCATAAACATAATACAACTGCATTTGCTGCCCCTCTGCTTCCAGAAGTTGACCACAACCACCACCACGATTACACAACCAAAGGCGTAGAGAAATCTGACAACAGAGAGAGGATGATCCAGAGGTGAACCTCCAGAAGATGCGGACAACCACAACATTCCACAGCCATTCTCCTGCAGATTCAGGATCATAACCACAGGATCTGGCTCCCTGTAAGGCGCCCCATGAGCAGGTCCACAGGGCTTTTCAGACCAAGGACAACCATTGCAAAACCTTTGCCTACATTCCTCAGCCCTTCCTGTCATTAAATATTGCTATGATACAGCAGCTCTCTCTCCTTCCACCACACCAGTTGTACTTTGTGACCCTGCCAAAGAAAAAAAAAAATTGTGCAGATAATGAAGTCTACCATTCTCTTATCTCTTTCTTAAATACCGTATTTCTTTCTGGCAGAACTTTTTTAGAGGTAGCACAAGTCAGACTCTTCCCACTAAGTGATTCCATGAAGATTGTGTTTTGGAAGGTTCTACTTTTATAATTATTTCCTTTTAAAAACTTTCTAATTCAGTACCCGCAGAAGCATACGCATTCCTATGAAAAACTCTACATAAATTTACTGGAAATTACAATTTTAAGACATTTCCAATCTATGAAATTTGATGGGGAAAAATATTACTTCTCTAGAAGTTGATAGAGTGATTAAAAAAACTACAGAAGGATTATCACTGCCTATTAAGTGTGATAGTTGGAGCAATTTCTATGGAATCCTTTCTCATTTTATTCCTATTAGATTCATTAGCATATTTCCAGCTAATAACTAACAATTGTCCACTGTATAAAAAAAGCCCTCCCTAAATCTGCTTCAATGGCTAGACATTATGGCAATCAGTTAAAACTTTCTTATTTCTCATTCAATAGCTCTTCACAGTGCAGACAGCGTTACATCCCTTTGGAAACCGAACACCCTGCTGAGCACTGTGGTTCAGTCCCTCACTGCCTATGGCGGTTTGGGCGCACACTCCTTCCGCCACGATGCCTGCAGCTCCTGCATGGCTCCACACTTGTGGCATCTCACACTCTTCTCTACCATCCACTATTGGCCTCTTCCAAGAGACAGTTATGCAGGTCTTCAATCTAAGCTTGCATACTTCTTGTTACAGTCATAATGTTTGCAAACACATTTTTTTATTTCAGATATATGTTCCTACCTCACTTAGGTCCTCCCAACACCAGACTCCTGGTTGGTGCACCACTGTTTAGGTACCTGAAATGGCTGATGTGCCTCAACTGCCCAATGCTTTAGTGAGCAGCCTACCAGGGCTGCTTTGCGGCAGCTGCCATGCTACGCAAGAACTCAGATAACTTATCTGTTTATTTCCCTCCAGGAAAGTGAATGACTTTTCTTCTGTTTATGTTTTATTCTTTTAATGGAAGACAATGTTTCCACATTAACAACTGGTTTGCAGCATTGTGTGGTGACTTTCTATTTAGTAAACCATCACTTTAATATCCTCCATTTTGTCATAAGATCATGCAAAGGCTTTCTTGCTGCACAGTGACAATCAATGTTCTCTCCTACTGAGAAGGACATGGGCTTCATTCAGTTGTATGTTAGTTTTTTCCTCTAATTTTCATTCCTGTGAATAACATGTAAGTTACTCTTAACATCCTTCTAAGTGTTGTTAAATGCTACACAAACTTCACATGGCAAGCCTCTAACTCTTAATGCATCAGATTTTCTACTTTAATGGTTGCTCATCTGGTATGATTTCTTAATGGATTCTTTTTAAAAGAACTAGATTGTGATTAATTGCAGCCCAGGATAATGTACATGAAAAGGATTGGTTTGAACCTTTACCCCAGACATACACCAAGGTGAAAGAAAAGATACAGGTTATGGCTTAATAGTTTTACTTAGATAAATGGTGACATTTCTTAATAGAACCAAACAATTCTATGTTTTGTTCATCAAACTCTTTCTTCTTTTTATTTTTTTTTAAGTGTGTCAAGCAGGTATCAGAATTGAGATGTACTCACTTCACTCAATGGAAATATGCCTGTACTCAGCACCTTCCTTTGTCTAGAATAGATTTGTACATCGAAAAATTCGACAGGCTGTAATTGTCAAAGAGCATTCAAATATTTATTTAGATTGGGTATCAACCTTTATCATAATTCTCTTTTTTTTCTTCAGTTACTAATGTTCGCCTCCTCAGAACAGGCTAAAATGCCATGTAGTTAGTCTGTCCACTGGAGAGTTTTCCAGAACATACAAAACCAAAACCAAAACCCAAACCCACCCTGCTGCTGTTTATTTAGTTCTGTTGGTATGGAGGTGGGGAGGCTCTACAGAGCATTTTCGCACATATGCTCCTATTAAAAGTGTTCTCTATGAGTTAGTAAGCAATTTAAAGATAGTGGCTAGTTTTTTAAATCTCTGAGAATAAGGAACCAGCATATTTAAAGGCAGAGAACTTGAGCTCTGATTTTTCAGAGTTCCGTCATGTATTCACAGGAGGGCTGTTTTGAACTTGTCAAACCAAGTCCTGGAACAAGGGACTCAGAAAACAATGGGTTCTTTTTATCATCACACCAATTTTTGCAGTCCAGGTTTTTCAGCCATGATGATCTGGAGTTCTGTGGACAGATTTCCAACAGATTCTACCAGAGGATATGAAAATGCTTTAGAAGCCTAGATTCAGTTTCAAAAAAAGAAAGCTGGTGGTGTTGTCATCAATCTGCTACTGACTGAACTGAAAACAATTTCAAATACGCTAATAAATCCTTTCTTTTTTGGCCCCACTACCTTTTCAGAATTTAACCCTTTTACAATTCAACCTTGGAGCTTCAGTAATCCCAGCTGACTACCACAAGAGTCACTGTCTGCTAGATCACAGTGCTTCTCAAGCAATTTTTCTCAGCCTCTATTTTGCCACCTGCAAAATAGGGCAACACTTTTGGAAATGTGTTTATGAATGCCTAAATTTGAATGACTGACATTTTCATATTGCCTTGTGTCTATCAGATATATTATGAAAAGAACACAGTTTTCTAGGAAGTTCCAACTACAGCACAGCCTGAGGCATAATTTCTGTAGTTTAATCAGTGAATCACTTAGCATCACAAGGTTCCCTTTTCCTTGCTCAGTATGCTGAAATTGTTCATCTCTCCAGAATCATTCAGCTAAACTTATTTCATCATAGTAGGAATATTAAAAAATAGCTAGGCTTGCTGTGTCTATTTATCAGAACCTGAAATACTCTGACAATTGAAGTTTCAATTTATTGCTGCACTAGTCCTGTTTTAAGAGTAAAACTGAAAGACATACGGTTGATAAAACAACTTGTAACTGCTTTGAACACTATCTCAGAGCATGTGAACATACATCAGCGTGTTCATTCCCATCTAGCAGGAGACGTTCATGCTTAGCAGAAGCAGATCATGAGCAAATGCCAAAAAAAACCAGAGTGGAAGTTGGATTTCCCATTTATTATTTAAAATGTGCACGCCGCAACTGTCAAATTAAAGGAGAGCTTTACGAGCATCCAGAAAGAAAGGAACAGGGGCTCAGTGGCAACTGTGCCAGCCCCACACGGCACCATTTGCAGTATGGTCCTGCGCTACCCATGCAGTGCTCCATTTGTAGAGCTGGACACAGATCAACTCCTGCAGCTCAGGCCAGAGGATGGGATGAAACAAATCCCAGCTCCCCCCAAAACCCGCACACAGCCCCCAGAGCCAGCAGCCAGTGCCCAAGGAAGTACTGGAGGAGTAAGCAGCGAGAGAGCCCAAGGGCTGCTCTGCCAAGAAGTGCCCTCAGGGAAACTTTGGCTTGCCTAGAGGGGTGAGGGGTTGACCTCCAGCCAGGCTGGAGAAAAAGCACATTGGCCCCTTTCATGGCTGGGTGAGCTGTCTCCGCCATGATTTTCAAACAAGGTTGTAACAAAAGCCAAGAGAACTGTTTCTCCAGACTTCAACTTCTGTTGCCTTTAACTGTATCCTCTTCACACAGGCTCTCACAGAGAAGTGGGGCATCCAGTACAGAGGGACCAAAATCTCAGCTGAAGACCTTGTGTGCTATAACTGTATAGAGCATAGGTGAAAGCAAAATTTACATTCAAAAATGATAACAAAAAAGCAAAGTAAAACACCTGATCCACATGACACCAAAACTGAAACGAATTCACAGCAAGTAACTCACACAACTGTCAGAAATCTTCACTGGAAGTATGAGAACTGACACCCCTGTCATTATATTTTAAGTAATCATTGTAGAAAATAATAAAACCCAGTATTTGTAAGGTTTTTTGAAAGTGGTGCTGAAGTATGAGGAATAAAGCCAGAACCAAGTATTCCAGACCCAAATCCTAGCTTTGACACAGAAATCTTCTGCTCACTTAGATAATTTGCTCAAAACATATGTCCTCAACTTTGCTGAAAAAACCTCTCCCACTCAAACCCATAGGTCTGCCTACATGTTTAGAGCTAAGCACACGCACACTTATCCATGGGATCGAGGCTTTAATCCTTCCTCTCGAGGCCTCGATAATAAAGTGGGGATAACCATGCTTACCTGCTTTGTAGGGTGTTGTCAAAATTAATGCTCACAGAGCCGTCAGTAGGTGAAAATCATTATGGCTCCTGCAATTGCTAATGCATGGGCATGGGCTGCCTGCTGCATGCACACCAAGCCCAGCAAAAGCTAATTGAGTCCTCTGAAGGTGCAGCAGTTTGCCCAGGCCCTATCAATAAACTGTTAAGTGTTTAAAAAAAACAAAACAAAACCCCTCTATATTAAATGTGAACACAGCACAATTTTCAAATGATCCTGCAGACCAGAGCCTCTGGGGCTAAGCACAGAGCAGGAAAAGCATTCATAACAGAATACAATACGGATATATATATATATGTGGATATAAAAACATAGCTATTCAGCTATTCAGCCAACTATTCAGTATAACTGTGTGCACACAATCCCAAACACACGCTCCCAGGCAAACACACACCTAAGTGCATACAGCACCTGAGCTACAATAAATAAATGATTGTATGTATGTAAACAGATGAAAACATAGACACAACTGATGCACATCACATCATCTATCCTTCCCTAAACTAAACTCTCGTCTGGAAGAGAAGGCTGGAAAAAAATTAGGCTTGATGGTTCACTTTAAAGGATGTAAATGAAATAAAGAAAAGATCTGAGCCAAACCAGTTTGCTCATCAATATATCCCACAAAACCAATTTAACTGACGTCAAATTCAAATAATTCACCTGACGTCACCCTGGAGAAGCCAACCATGAACACCTCACAAATTATTATTTTGATCCGATTGTTAGAACAGAATTACAGCAAAAACTGCGCTTTCCACAGCTATTAAAGCAGTGACCCTGGCAGAGCATGCTTTTGTGCTGAACTTTTTATATCACCAAGCCTATTAATCAGGTGGCAGTTCAAACTGACGCGCTTTATATAGTTGACCCTGGCCTGTGCTTTAATTACTTGGTATTAAATGGTAATTAAGACTTTTCACATTGAGGTTTAATCCCCAAAAATTAAGTGTAAAATCCAGTAATTTAATAAAGAGTTGTGTTCTTTACTGTGCTTCAGCCTGGACACTGAGGATGCAGCAATTTACTATTGACAAGCACTAAAGGAGCAGGTCATTTCACAAGTATAGTGTGGACAAAGGTGAACCGGGCAACTGATGAAATCTGTGGCCAAGGCGAAATAGCAATCTCTGAGCCAAATGGTAATAAAGTTACTGAAATGAAGCAGTGTAGCTTCTGAAGTGAACTGTCATAAGGAGGATACAGGCTTCAGGATGGCTTGGCCAAAGTAATTAAAACATTATTCCCTGAGGGCCAATCAAGGTGGTTAACCCTACCTCTGATATTGTATGCTACACCTGAAAAGCAAAAATGCATGCATAAAACAGCAAGACACACCAGCAGTTGTAGCTAACATTCTATGAAATAGTGTCCACCTCTCAGAAAGTATTTACTAAATTTGCAATAAGCAGGGCAAAGTAAGAGTCATGCTTTAATGTTCTTTCCCATACTATCGAATTATATCTCTGTATTTTCTACAACACGCAAGAACCAAGTAGCAACGCAGTCAAATGTCACTGTCCAAAATTCCCAGCTAAATCAAAGACAATTACTTCCCTCAATAGCTATTAAAGGCAGATAGTTTAATCATTGGGGAGGCAATCTAGTGTATAGAACACTGCAATAGGAGTCCGGAGATGTAGGCTTAACTCGCGGCTCTGCTACTGACCTGCTATATGACCTTGGGCAAGTCTCTTCACATTTCAGCGCCTCTTTGTGTCCCTATTAACCTTTGTCCGTCTCAGCTATTTAGAATGTAACCTCTCTGACGCAGAACAGTCTCTCACTACATGTTTTTACAATACCAGCACAACGAGGTCACCATCTTGGTTGAGACCTCTAAGTGCTACAGTAACCCAAATAAATAAGAACAATATATTCAATTATTCAGAATCCCACTTACATTTATTCAATTTTCCCATTAACATCTGGACAGCTGAGACACCACCACAGATTAAAAGGATGTAGGATGTATGGTCTAATCTTAATGTCTTACCTACTGTTCATGTAATTGAAATTTGTACTGATTTTCATAAAGTGAAGAACACCTAACCCACCGCCTAAAACACAAACAATGGAATGAACCATTGGTTCCCAAGTTATCCAGAACATATAGGAAATAAATCATTTGTCTGAAACGAGAAACAAGAAGGTCCACCCAGTATCGAGTTTGAGCTAGCAAAGCACTTAAGCATGTCCTTAAGTTTAGGCACGAGTAGTCCCACTGAAGCTCTTAAAGTAAGCTTAAATAAGGAATTGCAGCTTTTCAGAGTTCAGGGAATACTCTGTGAAAGATTGGAAAAAATTGTAACAAAAACATGAACGTAAATATATTAATATGTATTTGTGAAATTATGCAATATGGAAAGGTTCCTAAAGGAGGGGGCAAAAATACTGCTTCCTTTAAAAACAGGTGATTAAATGTTGTGTGTTTCCTCATACTAACATTGCTCCCCAACATGCACACCCACACCTATATGTGCAATTCAATAGATGTTTCAAGTACTTGCGTTTCCTTTATCCATTTCAACAGCACTTTGAAAACATTTAGATGCAGGAAAAATTAACACAGATATCTCCATCTGTGCCATGTTGTCTTCAAAAGTATTATTCAATCAAGGTATACTTTTCATAAATTCTGCCTGTATTTTCAAGAAATACACCAACTGCTCTAAATGAGGAAAAACATAGGCTCCAAACAGAACCCAGAACTAATAAAAGTAGGAATTGTCCACTAAGAATTTTATCTAATTTATTTACCTAAAAGCTTGAATCCAACAAGCATCAAGAGATCATAAAGATTTGGTTACTTAAGCAAGTTTGTACAGTGGAATGTACATTGACAGGCATTATTCTTCTTTTCTTGATTCAGATACAAATACTTCGGTAAGCTCACCTTCAGTTCACGCTTTTTAATTCTGACTCTTTGGGAACCAAACCGAGCACAAAATAAGAAAACATTAAACACTCCAAATTGGAAATTGATACAAAAGCACCAGTAGCAATAAAGAATTGTAATTAAACATGGAGTGACCACAAAGGAAGAACTGAACAAGTATTTTGGCAGTGCAATTTTTGCAAATCAGGTGAAATCCTACCTGAAGAAAGAGCTCGAGCCTATGCAAGTATTGATATATCAATAACATGCCATGAATGACAGTAGAATAATAACCATCACTAAAAATAATTTTAAAAAGAGACAGAAAAAAAGAAAGAAAAAGAAAAACCCACACGTGGCTTAATAGTCACCCTTTGAAGAAAACTGAAAGCTCTAAGAAAAATAGAAAAAGAAGTCTGCTGTCTTCCCTAACCTCATAAATTTTTACTGTCTAAACTCAAGCTTGGGGTATAACATCTTTTTTTTTTTTCCCACACAAGAAATCTTGTTCGTAAGTATGGCATGAAGGTAGGAAGAGACAATGGTAAAACTGTTGAGGAGGTTGGAATGTTCACAACTTATTACTGCTGTAAAGAGGTTATTATCTGAAAAAAATTACAGAAATTATTTGTCTTGAATATATAAAATTTCTGGTGATCATAAATGCTAGTGAAAATCAAGAAAAAACACACCAAGAACTCGAGTAAAAAAAGGAGTGTCCTTAAAGATCTTTTCTTCTCCTGGGAATTTAAATGTAGTGAAAATTTGGAAGATGCAGTGTCTTTAGCAAGAAGCTCAGTTACCATAGCTGATACACATTGCCAGCCTTAGAATTCTAATTGTGTTTAATACAGTTTCATGTTGCATCAAAGTACAAAATCAATACCATTTGTCCAGCAAACAGAAAAAATGGAATCTATAAACTGCTCTTATTGAGTAATTAAACACCTATTATTGTCATGAGTAGTGAAACAATGAATTTGATAAGACAAATTTTTGCGAGAAAACACTGCAGTGATTAATACCTCCCTACGTATTAAATAAAAATGACTGCCTTTTGTGCGGTACTGCTGGCAGAAGAACAGGAATGAGAGTAGTAGTTGCCAGTGCCACAATAACAGGCTAACCTTGAACTGAACTCCTTTCCTCAAGAAATTAAATGCTGTAGCAGGACTTTAAATCCCTCCACTTAGAGCTCATTTGTGTTCCACGTAACCTGCAGTTCCTGAAGAGAACTCATTATCTTCAAAAGGAGAATCCTTTTATAATTTCTTTACAAATGTGTATATTGTTTCTACAAAAAGTATTTCATATCTGAAAAGGGATAAGGGTATTAACAGTGTAAGCAAGGCAAAAAGGCTCGTATCATTAAGACACCATTTCTGCTTCCTGGGAATTCAAACGCCAGCTACAGTGGTATGGAAAAACGAATGAGAATGAGGTTAAAGAAAATGTACCTTTACAGCAAAATTTTAATCTGTTAGATTGATGCTAAACTGCCTTGGTCTTTCTGCTGCTATATGCTGTATTTCTATGTATAGACCCCCTCCCCCAATGCCCCTCCTGTAGCTTTGGCTTCCTATTTTTCTTTTCACTTAGAATGATGCACTAGGAACAACTATAGAGTACAAAAGATGAATCTATGGATGTGACACTTGTAAAGGGTAACCCTATTTCACAAGTGAGATGGGACAAAAAAGAAAGAAAAAAGGCCACAGAAGCAATAACTGCTCACTGAATTACCATTAAATTGTAAGATTTACAATCCAATGTACAGTAAGTGCATATCTAATGGAGTTTGTCCTCTAAAAGAATATAAAATAGATCTTTGCAGCATAAGATGTATGCAGGTTTTTTGGGGGTTTTTTTTTGCCTTTTTTTTTTAAATTGGGGCACACAGAAAACAGATGTGCACACAAATTCCAGAATTTTTATACATATTAGAACTAACCCAAAGCCAACATTAAAATATGATAAGCATAGCGTGATTAGTAGGATCTGGCTTTGTATTTTCAAAATATGCTCACATTCTACAAAGAGATATAAAAGATGACTTTAACAGAGCCAGTCAATACTGCTTTCACAGATATCATTGGTAAAAGAGGACCACATATTATAAATTCAGTTTATTGCTGTGATCTACAGGAATTCAATGAAATGACTGAAATGACTTTTTGTGGGGGGCAGCAAAGCAGCTGCTGACCATTTCCAATGTCTTCTAAACAAAATATCTGGACAGAAGTTTCAGATCACTTTGTTCATAACAGATTTAAATCACCCACAATATTTATTTTCATATAATGAATGTACTATGGATAAGGCTCATGCACAGCATTATTATTCGTAAATATTTTTGTCATTAATTTCACTGCTCTTATTCATATGAGCACAACTGTTGAGTGATTTAAGTTCAGAAATTAGCAAGGCATGTCAAACAATTATTTAAATAGAAGCAAACTTTTACACAAAATACTAGCCATATTCCTGTTATATTGTATCACCAGAGTATAAATCATCACGTTTTACAGGATGACTCTGGAAAATTCATGCCTGTAATAAAACCCCAAACTATCAAATAGACAAAGGAACTTTTGGTTGGGTAGGCCATGCAAATAGCAGGAAGGCAGGTCGTGTTCTGCACTCTTAATTCAAATTACATTTTATTTTCCTTAGCTAAACTTCAAGCTTCCACGTTTCCACAAATGGCATTAAAACTTTTACTCTCCTACCTAAAAGGAAGTTTGCCTATAACACAAATTTTCCCATTATCTGGCTTTTATTTCAGAGGATTAAAAAGCAACGCACAAGATCAGCAACGATAGCCTTGTTCTCTCCAACCTTAGTGAATCAAGTTCACTGGAGGTGAAGCAGTGGAATTATGAGTACAAGTGGCTGTGTCATCAAAGCTTTCTGAGAGGTAGTGTATGGAAATGCCTAAACAAACAGAAGCGTAAAAGCTGTCTGTACAGGAAAGGGCTCTCCCAAGGCTTTTCATTAAAATAATTCCAATTGCAGCTTCATGATGCAGCATTATATTATGTGAGAAATATAAAATCTTGACATTTTTCTAAATGTGAATGGGTTAAAGAACCTCTCCACGCTACACTGAGCCTGAGATTTTCCAGCAGCTGATGAAGACCAGTTGACCACCTGATACTTTTTCAGCAGGGTGATAAAATTAAAGGATTGCTTTGATTTGCTTGAAGGATTACTTTCTATAGTTAATTGTTTAAAGTGCACAGTCTTGCAAAAGGGAAAAATATCAAGAAGGTTAATGTAGAGTGAGCTAATTGCAAGCTGATTACACTGTGCAAAGCAAGAGGTATTACTTGTGTTACATACCATCACAAGGACTAGCCTATTCCACCCTGCTGCTGCAGCAAACAAGCTGATTTGCTAACAAAGTGGTCAGCTCGGGCACTTGCACAGCATCTCGGTAGGTCCACAGGCGACTGCTTCCCATGCAGAGAATCTCAAGCTCCATTTTCCAATCTGATTACACGGCTCCTTATTCCAGAAGCCTTAAACCTTCATGGCAGTTTACCAACATTTTCATCACTTTTTCTTTTACAAAGCAAAAGAACTGATAAGCTCTCAGGTAACCGGGATTTCATAGTCGATGGCTGGCAGGCAGCCAGCTTCCCTCGCAGCACAACTGTTTCGTGCCACAATGCAAAAAGCACACTGAATTTAACAGATAGCACAAAACTATTAGAATTTTGCAGTACGTACAAGCAAGCAGCATGTTTCTGTCTTTGCAGATGTAGACAGTTCTGTTTAGTCACATTTATAACATGCTCAGACCCGAAAAGACGGGTTTAAAAAAAAAAGAAAAAAAGAAAAAAAGAAAAGAAAAGCCAGAACAAATGAAGACAGAGTACTGTCACTACGTCAATTGCACTACAAAGTGTGCACCCAAGTTACTTCATTGCAGTGCTGCCAAATTACCAGGAATTAGAGACAATACTAATAACTTTCAATAAAAACTTAAATTAAGAAAAATAAATCTTCAGATTAAATAAGAGTGTTTGACAAACTGAAATGTTATTTTAACATTAAAACCAATGCAAACCAGAGACACTATTGTCTATTTTTGGCATGTGAAATGCTTACATAAAGCATTAAAATAGCCACAAGATATACCTGGGTTTACTTATTCTCTGGCTCAGAAATACCACTTGAATGATGAAAGAACAAAAACATGATTCATATTGGCAAATGTGAAACATCTTTATAAAATGCTTATTCTGATGCATATCCTATCCAGTCTAAAAATCTGAAGGACACAGGAAGAATTATAAATATATATGTAAATTTATATACATATAAAAAGAAAATAACTGAATGCAGAATGAGAGTTCTGGAAAGAGATAATCCTACAAATCTTAAAGATTCCAACAAAAAGAAATCCATTAAAAAGAGAAGGAAAGGGAGAAGGAAACTCCTTATTTTTGTTTAAAGAAAAAGACATTAATATTAAACCAACAAGTTTTTACTTATTGTTACTGAGGCTCACTCTCCCAAAGAAATTTGTTACCCATGAATTATTTGCGTAACGCCCCAAACAGCCTATAGGGAACTAACGTAACACAAAGTTAATACTGTACAAAACAATTCCCTCCACGCTCCTCCCCAAAGCAAAACATTTTGGTTTTTTAATTGAGTGACCAAACTGAAATCCAAAGGAATACAACCCATAAAGTATTCTTAGAAGAAGAAATGCAATTTTGCATATCATCGGTGGAAATGCGGAGGGTAAGACAGTGAGTTATGGAGCGGGGAAAAAAAAAGTACAACTAAGCTGGCGCGATGGCTCAGTACTCCAGATCACCAGTGCATTGACCCTCTGTATCTCTGAGTCATTAGCTGGAATCCCAGCTCTGCCTTTAGGAGTAGGGATTTGAACTCGCACACCGATGCGGTGCGATTCGGGATCTTGAGCGTGCCAGACAGAGGGGTCATTCTCCTCTGTGTGGAGGAGGCCGGCGGCCCCCCGGGAGGGCAGGGCTGGATGAGTGACTGTCGCTCGGCACAGGCACTGGACATGCTGCTGACTCAGGCGGGGACACTGACAGGCACCGCTGCTTCTCCCCATCACTCCTGGCCGGAATGGTTTTAGGCCATTGGTGCTGACAGGTACATGCAAAATTCGGGGAAATTATCAACACATCCTTACTTGTCTTTGTGTGCCTGCACGTGTGTGTTTGTATACATCTCTCTGGTGCAGCTATACAAATGTTTACATGCATTTATGGAGACACACAGAAACAGGCTAAACTTGCTTCTCTGCAGCCATACATGGTGCTCAGCACTGCCAAAATATTCCTGCACCAATTCTTCTCCTTAATACAGCTACAATTCTATATATATGCATACACAGAGGCTACTTATGTATATCCTGTACACGTCATTCGCATACATGTAGTTCTGCATGCAAGTAGCTTGGTCTTTAAAATTACGTTCGCTAATTTAAACGGAAATTTCTTCTCTGATAAAATAAAAACCACATTTTAACCAGCTTCTAATACCAACACATTATATCCATGAATGATTCCTAGTAAACTATTTATTACAACTGTGAGATTTGAAAGGGTTTGTTGCTTGCAGATGCAGGTTGTGGGGTTGGCTTTGCACCCCCCTCTTTCCCCCCCCCCCCCCATGATTTATTGGATGGTGAGCAAACCCACTTAAACTATAGTTGTCCGTATGAATCACTAATTTTCATGTTTCTAATTAAAATGTAAACAGTGTAATGAAGACATCAAGTTTTTAGGCAAATGTCTCTTCCAGTGCCACTTGGGGTATGGTAATTACCGAAGCAGATCTATGGATGCTCCCGAATCCTCTACAAGTCCAGATTAAAAGCATTACTGCTAAACCTTGCTTTTACACCAGGGAATTGTGTTCTCTAACCTATTCCCAGTTTGCTTACAGATGCATATCTGTACAAGCCTTTATAACTAGTCATTAAAAAAAAAAAAATCAAAATAGAAGTTTATCACATGAATGGAACAGTTTGTGTGGGAAAAAAATGTGATTCCATTTAAAATAAAATTCGATTTCACTTTTATGATTACACATAGCTAGTATAGTAAAACCTGTGCTGAAAACTTATCATCATAGTGCTTCCTCTGGAAAAAGAAAAATAGATTAGACATTACTAAGAGAATTTTTAAAAAAGCATAAATGATATTTCAAGCCTGTATTAAAATTCCTATTGTCCCAAAATGCTTGTTTCACAGTCAATTAATTTAAAAAAATATATTATTCAGGAAAACATTAATAAAAAAGAAATCTATTCACTGAGAAAAAATGTAAATGGCCATGGCAAATATAAAATGCTTGATGTGCAACTGAAAATCTTTTGTCATATTTATTCCAGCCTTTATGTCTATATCTGAAATTTGTCAGAATTTATCCTAAAGCAAATGACCTCTCCTACATTTACCGAAGGAATACAAGTCCTCTCCTGCTTACAATTGTTAATTGAGCCTGTCTGCTACAGCTTCTGTTTCCTCTCCAAATAAACCAGGATACTTGTTTTACATATTTACTGCCAAGCACTTCAACAGTCCTCTATTTTATTATAATACTGGGGGTTCCCCCCCCTTCTGAAAGATTTTTTTTTTTCTGTACTGCGAGTAGTTAAAGCTGCAATCCACAGTAATATAAAGCATCTAAAATGCCTAGTACAAGAAGAGGTTTTTCTTCCTCCCTTCCTGGACTCAAAGTCCATATTCTGACTGGTACGGCCAATTTTCATATTATTTTTACATAAATGCTAGACAAGCATGTCTGCGTTGCTAACCTGGATCATGAAGATGAGAGTGCACAGAATGTACATGTGCAAATGTGCATGTGCGCGTGCATAAACATTTTAGTGGGTGGTCCTCCATTTCAGTTCTATTTTACTAGTAAAGTACTGTATACAAACATGTGAATACTTCTCAGCAGAAATATATACACAGGATTTCATATTACATCAAATCATAAAGCATCTTGTCTCTCAAATCATAAATGCCTTAGCAGAATAAAACAAAACACTGTTTAGGTGTTTCCTTCAAACGTATTGTTCCAGCAGAACCAGATTTAATTAGACAAATAGCATTTTAAAGGCTACTGCTTTATAACATGGTACTCTTGAATATCGTGGGGGGTTGCAAGTGAAAACACCATTCTCATTTAGCTCTGTGGTAAAAAAAAAAAAATTCCACACACTCACACATGCTAAACATTTTCTTTTTTATTATTTTTTTTTTATTATTATAGATTGAGACAATGGGGAAATCTTATGTCTTTGCAACAGTTCCAAGGCCATACTAATCAGGTGTAATTTTTAATGAACACTGACTGTTTGGTGCTCATTCAAGGTATTTCATTAGGAGGTTATTCATTTAAAATAAATGTTTCAACCATATCAAGCTGTAACCTTTCTTGAAATGTAAATGAACGGTTTAAATGAGAAGATTAATAAAGAAGGGATGTTCCAATTCCAAGCATAGCATGCTATGTATTTTTAAATTTGTCTATGCCAGATGCTGTCAGTCAGAACAAAAAACTGTCCAAGCAGACAATCTGTGCGTCTGAATGTTGATCATGTTGGAAAGTAAAGGGGGAGGGGGGAGAGAGTGTGTCAAGGATTCATGGTCCTTCATCTTTGCAGTAGAGCAAACACGTCTCTCAGTATAACGACAGACAGCTGCTTCCACTTTCTAATGTGCCCTAACTTAGATCACTGAAAGAATTGTCAGCACTCAGAGAAACACACAAAGATAACACAGCCAGCTGCCATGAAGGGGGAAACAGCACAGCTCAGAAGAAATGGGATTTGTTCCATTTGCATGATGCTGGCTCCCTTGGGCCCCTTTCTTTCAAATCCAAAGCACAAAAGACAACACTTAACATATTTGCTTAAAGATGACAACCTCATGTTGATTTCATTTGGATGTAACAGTGTCAGGATTACAGATATAAGAATATATTATATCTGTAACAGAGACTGACAAATGTATCCATCAGTGAAACTGTCTGATTCATCTGCTTATACAGCCATTTTACCATCCCAAGGGTGCCATCTAAGTAGTAACTTTAGAAGACTGAAGGTCTAATTTTATTACACCACATTTCAACCTACTAAACAATATTATTTCTAAAATAGATCATTTTTATTGGAAGTCTCCCTGATGAAAAATCCAGTAGACACCGGAGAATTTATGAACTGTATGGGTCCTTTGAACTCAATATACTGCCCATTTTAAGCAACTTTCTCTATACACAATCGAAGCCTAAGCTCAAATAACTGAAATTGAGTTAAAACCATAGATGATAATGGTACCTATTTTAATATTACATCATAGTCTGTCACTATTTGAATATCTGCTGCTTGGCAGTTCATCACTATTTAGAGTGTTTCTTGTTACAGTTCTGCACCAATAAGAGTTTCTTCACCAGAGACTCTATGAATAGTTGTCGTTCTTAAATACACTTTGACCAGCTATGCAATCTAATTTTTGGCAGAGGTTTTTTTTTATTGGGCACTCCAAAAGTCACATGAAAGTGACTGAAAGCTGAACGTGCCACTCATTCCATTGCGCTGCAGCTGCAGAAACAGAAAACCAAAAGGGTGCATGTTAGCAAGATCGCCTGTCTGCACAGTTTTATGTACAGGCCCCTTTTTTAATCACATGAAACAATTCAGCTGTGGTTATACTCTCTCTAGTTTCAAATGCATTACAGTGAACTGTCTGATGGCAAAAGTATCCCCACCACTACCCCAACACCACCAAGTGACTCTGCATAATGCTCCCTACGCAAACTGCTTTGTCTAGAGGAACTCGAAACTGCTTGTTGCTATCTGCTGCCACCAAGAACTGCATTGTAATTCACTAGATTGAAGTTGTTTTGTAAAATGGAGTTAACTGCTGTGCGTGGAATTTCAGCACAGCAGATGGTTACCAATCATTATTTTCAATTTGTTTAGTTTCCAGCAATGGGGCTGGTTGGGAGGAGCAGTGAGGAGGACAGGAACGGGGAGAGGAACAAGGTTAGGGGCACTGGCTTGCAATGCAAGTAGTGCTAGATGGTATAGCATTAAAAAGAGAAAAAAAAAGTCTCTGCTCCAAACTGCAGAAAGCTCAGCCAAAAAAAAAAAAAAAAAGTCAGATTTTATACACAAATATATATATAAAAAAATAAATAATACTACATTTAAAAGGAGGCACTTACTGATCAATCATTCTCTGTTCAAGAGTTACCTTACATTTTAAATACTGGAAATGGACTTTAAAGTTTGCAAAGGTAAATTGTCTCTATTCACATTTTGCCATCATTCAAGTTTAAATCACTCTCTACTATAAGTGGTTCAGTTGTTGAACTGGAAATGGAAAAGGAACCATTTATGGACAAGTGCACATGAACAGAAATTAAGCTGTAAATATCTGGGCTGTGCCATTATTGTAGTGCAGAAACATCTGGGGCTGAAACCCAGGCTGGGCCCCACTCCTTCTGTGTTCAGGTAATTGCTTAGATGATTTATAACTTACTGTTTCTATTAAAAATGGTTTAAAGAGAAATTTGGAGCCTGAATTCTAAAATGAAGATGGCTTTGCTCTTGCTTTCTTCTGTTGAGGAGGATAAATAAATCCTTTGCCATTTTTCTCCCCTCTCCTATGTTTAAGAGGTACAATGTTCCACCACAAGGACAAAACTCACACGTTTCTAAATTCAGACCAAAGACATGTCACATACCGTTCCAGTGACAAAAATCAGAGACCATCCATTCAGCTTACATTTGAGCTGCTCAGTGCTTTAATACTTCCCATCAAAATTAATTTTGAATTATTTTCCCCACGTAACTACCTTTTTTTTTAAAAAAAAAAATTCCTATAAACTGCATCAATAAATTCACAGCATATTCACTGGTCCATGCTATTTTGACCCATCTGAGAGTCAGTTAGCTCTGCTTGCCACCACGATGCCAGGGGTGATGTGGGCAGAGGCCTGCCAGTGGGCACCCCACCGGCACCCAGCAGGGACCACAGCCACCATGTCCCTCATGAGGATGTTTCTGGCTCCAGGACTTGCTTCCACCCACTCACTTAAACACAGCCTGATTTTTTTGGCTTTCAGGACAAGCTGTAAAAGCCACCCATTTGACTGGGTGGAAGAGAAAGGCCCAGAGTATTGGGGTTTGGAGGACAACAACAAAGGATATGCTTAGATGATACCAGTCCTCGACTGGCAGTTAGGAAAAAAAGATTACTCTCTCCTAGGCAGAACAGCGGGGACAGTCTCTGACTGTAAACAACTCTGTCATCAAAAAACTTCATTATTTAAGACTGACCAGACACCCTAACTATATTTCCAACCCTTTTCCATGACAGCTGAAGCTTATTCTACAGAGTACCCATAACCCTGCAGAGATTAGGTTTGTAAAGGAGTTAACCATGCCACCCTCCAGGTGTTACACATCCTTTTTATTGAGGTTTCTATATTTTGGGCAGTTTACTGCACAGCTCCAACACTCAACACCAAAAGAAGGAACAAGTTTGCAACCTGGGTGTATGCCAAAATTGAGGTGACACACTAGTGACTGTCTCAGCCCCTTGGGAAAAAGTGGATTAGATGAATCACAAAACAATGCCACCATTATTTCTCCAGTAAGTTAACCATCTGTTGGCCACAGGTGATCAAGACAAAAAGTATGACCTAGCACTTTCACAGATCATGTTCTGTCTTGGAAATTTTTTTCCCCTGCATCTCCATGAACTGTAATTATCCTCGTACAGAAAAAACTGTTTGACATTTTGAGGCAATGGAAAACTTTGCATATGGGATTGCATCAACCTAGGAACATACTGAATAAATCTTCCAAACTGTTCACAGATTATTGTCAAACTCCTCCAACAAAATTTGGTCCAGTATGACCTGTAAAGCAGATACCATAAACTTCATATACCAAACATCCTTTTAATTTTTTTAAATTACTTTTAAAGGAAAGGGTGGAAAGCTAAATGGGAACTCAGCATAGATTTCCTGATTACAGGCCAGGTGACTTACGAAATAAACAAAACCAATCCCCTTAGCTTTTGCTGGATTCTTTCTCAGTTTTTCCTTATGCTGTACAGAAACACAGAAACTCAACAATGCCATTAAGATTCATGGCTCAACAACTGCGTAGCTAAAACGCCCTATTCATGCAATTAAAAAGCAAAGTTTGCTCAGAGTAACAGGCCTATCTGTTCAACTACACAGAGGACTTAGTGAAGTCATCAGCAGGAGACACTTTTTCTCCTTCTAAGGTGTACATGTTCCAACCACATTTTAATTCAAACTGGCAAAATAATATTTAAAAATGCTCAAGCAGAAACTGCCCAAGTTAAACCACTACACTTTTAGGAAAGGTTTTATTCTAGGTTAATGACACACTATGTGACAAATTTTCTTAAATATGTATTTCTCCCTAAATATTCTTAGACCAAAACTGAAGTATGGATTGGGTCACATCTTAATTTATGGCACGAAATCCAAGAATACCTGCTCTCTTGTTCTATTTCAGTAGATCTAAGGAAAATTTGAAGCAGACTACCAGATTCCTTTGAATTATCGGAAACCCTCTGATTTCTAATGGTGATATACTGGAGTAGAGAACCATGGTCAAACATTTGAACAAGTATGACTTCACATAAATATCAATGTTAGTAACAATAGTCCATAGGAGAAAAAAAACCCGTAATATGGCACTTCACGAGAGAAAAGGGTCGAGCAATTGAATTTAGGCAACTGGAGTAGGGTTAACTGGTTTTAATCCCACCTGAATTATTATCTAGATTTTAGTACATAATAAATTTTAGTACCTAATTTTGCAAGTCTCAGATACTGTGCACCAGCTTCTGTAGTCTTTACAACAGTAAAGAGCAGTGTATATGTAAAGAAAGATTTCTACCAGATGAAGGAATAAGTGTAAATGAGCCACAAGATTATACCATAGTGGATTTGAGTCTTTACTTTCATAAAGATCACCACTAGAGGGGGAAAAAAAAAGCCAACAGCATAACAAACACAAAAGCCTTCCCCCAGGTTAACAAAAAAAAAAAAAATAAGGAATGGAAAAGGAATGGAAAAGGAATGGAAAAGGAATGGAAAAGGAATGGAAAAGGAATGGAAAAGGAATGGAAAAGGAATGGAAAAGGAATGGAAAAGGAATGGAAAAGGAATGGAAAAGGAATGGAAAAGGAATGGAAAAGGAATGGAAAAGGAATGGAAAAGGAATGGAAAAGGAATGGAAAAGGAATGGAAAAGGAAACCACTAATTGTAGCAAAACTCCAGGAATAATGAGGAATACACGCAGATATTTTATTATGCAACACAACTGGGATTCTCTCTGTAGGTGCCAGCTTTAAAACTTTCTCGGTTGAGCGGTTGAGGGTCTGGCAGAGGAGGTTATTGGTGTGCCCTCTAGAGGCTGGATGTCTGGCCAAGGAACTTTTCAGCAGCTGCTAAAATACAGAGGAAGCTACCAGAACTGGATCTGTAAGCAGTGCTTACTCTTTTAAAATTTTTAAAGCATATTTTATGTACTCCAAGACACTATAAGTATTAATACAGCAAACAAAACCTCTAAAGGATTCCTGTCAAGTATAAATACATGCATAGACACAAGATATAATTGAAAAAGTCTTTGCTTAATGAGCTCATGGGTGCTTTGGCACAGTGCATAAAATGTAGATTTGAACTTTTAAGATGATATATCAATTCCCACAGTTGGGCTTTGGAATCAAAATTTAAAAAAAAAAAAAATCCATTCAGCATCAATTCAGATCCAGGTTACTCTTACTCCAACATGGAGCTAAACCCTACAAATAACAACGATAAATTTTCTTACCGCCCACCTGTGTAGTCATAAAGTGTGGATCTTTTTAAAGGCAAAAACATCTCAGGGTAAAACCAGGGTCAAATTTTGCATTGGCAGTAGGTAAAAAGCTCTAATATACCTAGTCAATCATACACTAGTTGAAATACAGCCCACAGAGCATTTAATAGCTCAGCCCAACAAGCATATCACTAAGTGGAATTTGGTACACAAATGCAAATGAATAGATTTTTTTTTCTTAAACCATACATGTTTTTTATCCTTATTATCTTACTACTGACAGCAAGTAAGTCTTATTACAGCTATCTAGGAAACAAACTTGCTTGCCTGAAATCCAGCATTGAACTACCCACGACACTATAGAAACTGTACACTAGTAAATTATATTACAACATAAAAGAAATCCCTCCTGAAAGCAGTTGTCTTATAAGAAACATGGATATAAAATGTTTCCCTTCTTTCAGTGCCTTTTTCCTACATAATGAACACATTAACAGCTATCCAGTCACAGTCTTTTGCTTAAAATATTTACAAAATACCCCAATTTGATTCTGGTTGGTATATATATAGTAAAAGGAAATACCACAAGAAAATAGTTATTTTCACCTCTAAAAGGATAGTTAAATGATAAATTAACATCATTAATGAAAACCTCATTATTGCAACCACACAATACTATCGTGCCTATTCATACTTAATTTTCTTGTAGAAATTACATTATACAACACAGCATATAATCGGTTCTGATTGGGGGTAGGAGAGAACCAGTCGTTAACTATGACTAAAATGACCAGTTTTCCAGTGCAGTTGTCTTCTAATTAAATCTAAGTGTGGAACACAGTCATTGAGATATGCTATAATGATTTGCTTGGAAGTATTTTTCCCTTTTGTTTCTTTCCCCTCTGCTTATCTGAATACCCTACACCTTTCAAAACTACAGCTGGGGGAGGGGGGGGGAAAACCCACACAACCCACTTCTGGCTGATGCCATGCCAAGGCATGTATTACTCACCATCCTTCCGCCCACGGTCAGGAACGCAGCTCATCTATTTCTTAGCTCTTCCCACTAACAAATACTAACTCAAAAGCTCAGAACTGCACCTCAGTTGCTATTTCAAAAAGACAAGCTTCTTAATGACAAACTAGACTGCCATTTTATTAGCAGCAAAATAAATACAGTTGTACTACTCAATGCTGCATCAAGCTACAGTGATTCCTGTATTTACTCTTAGCTGTTGGGATTACACCCAAACCGAGTTCTGCTCCAGAACGGCTTCCAGCTGAGCATCCAACAATGCCAGTACTGTACCCATAAGCAGATATCCAAAGAGCCTGACACTCCAGGAGCATATTAAGTGGGCGCAAGTTTCTCCTTAGTTTATGGTTAGTATTTTCTATAAGATCAGACTTAGAGAAGAAATAACTTATTATATCAGAGTCTCTTATCTTTACAATGAAAGACTGCAGGTCACCTGGTAGAGGACACAACAGATATTAAAGTGATTATAGCCTTGATCTTAGTCTGAAGATAGAATTACATGTGTGTTGGTAGAGATGTCAGTAAGACCATGCAGAATGGCACTTTTCTCTGTTTTAGAAGCGTAGTATTTCTACATTTACTATATTTCAAATACAAAAGAGTTTCACAGTGGCCGGGTAAGACCAAGAGGCTGGGAACGGGGCGGGGGGGCTGGGGGATGTGGGTAGGCAGAGAGACGGGGGCACAGAACGGCTTTGAAAAGCCAGGAAGGAGAGCTTCTATTTCTCTGCAATGGGTTTATATCAGCCAGGCTTAAATAATGGTATTGCAAATTGAGGCCCAGGGGAATTTGGAGCGTACAAGCGAGCTTTTGTTCGCCAAACCCCAAAAGGTATGTGGGAGATTTGGGAGTTTGTTTCCATTTAAATGGCATATGTATTTCTAAACCATAAGTTAAACTATTTTGCTCTGTTTATTGTATGGTTTTGCTGATCCACTACCTCTTAGGAAAAATATTTTCCTAGCCAATATAGTGACAACTCTTTAAACTAACAATTACTTTAGTAACCGTACTTAGCACTTCTATTTACTTCCCTTCAGAACTTCTGAACAAGGAAGAAAGCAACAAATCTAATGTAATAAGCCTCTCAGAGGGAAGAAAAAAAAAAAAAAAGACGGGGAGAAGCAACAGAGAGAAAGAAGAGCACCACTAGAAGTCATTTGAAGAGATGCAAGCTTTCCAGTGTAAACGCAGAAGCTCATTAGTATGTTGTGATTTTAAAACATATTCTGTTATCAGAAAGCAAAATAGAGATCTATGCTAAAAAAAAACCAACAACCTTCTTCTGAAGTCTTTAAAGCAGGTGGACAAAAATGTAGGCACAGACAAACATAGGCCTCTACTCTCCCCTCCCCACGCACAAGCACAGATACAAAATTGGGTTAGTCCTATGTAAATAGGCTTAGCTCCTGTAAATATATGTCCGGGTTTTAGGTGTACTTTTTCATACTGTAAGATTTCTATACAAAACCAGTTTAATCTAAATCCCTCTGATTATTATTAGAAACTCATTATTTGAGGACACCTATCTTTACAGTAACTATGCACCATTAAGGAGCACAATGCCCATAATTGTTTAAAAAAGCCATGGGGGGGAGGGGGAAGGGAGAAGGGGATCAGGAGGAGGGAGAAGCTAACTAAGGGAGATTTTGCAATTAGAACAGCATCATCTACTCTGCATTTTCCTCCTTTGAACATTTACACAGTAACAAACTGAATTTAAAGTTTCCTCCATCCAAAATCACAAATGAGTCTTTCATTATACCTTTATGTAACACACATTTTTGTCCTGATGAATTTAAAATGTCTTCTTAAAACCACCAGGAAAAAAATCAAAAGCCCTCTATCAAACAGCATTAATACCTCAAGAGGGAGATTGTAGCATTTAAGAAGTACAAATAAAGCTAATGCCTTCCATTTTCTTGGTAAATTCCTTATAACACACATCACCTGGCTTCTAAGATTTGTTGCACACCTGCATATCCAAAGCCAATACAAATTGCAGAGACTCAGCGACTCTGATAACTGAGCACCCAAAAGTGGAAACCTGAATTGCACTTGCTGAGATGCAATACTAGTCGTGATGTTATCTCAGCCACTCAGAGCCTTCAGGCTCAAACTGCAGCTGTTGTAGCAGCTCTGAAACAGAAAGGAATAGTAACTTTAGCTAAAAATTACTTGCCTGTCATGAATGAAAGCAACGCTTTTACTATCTCTAAAGAACTGACATCTTGGGTGGGGAGGGAGGGAAGAAGTGTGTTTGCTAATTACTCAATAACAAAACATCTTTCCTTAATCAGTGGTGGAAATTATTACTCCAAATGCATACTAGCATCAGTTTGTCTGTTATTCTGTACCATATGAATAATCTGCTCAGTGATGGAGGAAATATAACATTATAACTCCTTGAACATTTCTAAGTAGTGAAAACTTTAAAAATGTCATTCATTAAGGCACTGGTTATTCAGAATCTCCGTAACCACACGTTGAGATATATTTTACCAACATCTAACTTAAAAAAAACCAAAACCCACAACTTGAAAACAAAGGTTTCTCAAACTTACTTAACTATGTGTCTCAGCAAAGACGTTCTCTGCATATTAAGGTGTGCCTTTGATATGACTGTCGTATTGACAAATGCTTGGGGGCCAAATAATGAGAAGTACTTCATACCCCTCATTACACAGGATTTACTGACTTTCAGCTTCAGCTCTTTACAAACACTAATATTAATCTGAATAATAGATTAAATGTCTCGATTGGACTACCACAGTATCAACTAAATTAATGTTACTGCTAAAGTTTTTAAACTGAAAGCGGAAAAATACACTAGCATTGTAGTGTAAAGAATGCCTTCACAGGACAGGAGTATGAAATGAATGAAAGTCAAAGCACAAAGTGAAAATCAATGACTAAAAAAGGTTCATTGCTACAAGAACAGGTTCCAAAATACATTTATTTCAGCTTTTATCGAAGGCAAAGAGTAAGAAATAAAGAATTATCAGAAATTCTATAAAGACATGAAAAATTACCATCTTTAAAATAGAGTATCTGCCTATTTATAGTATGTTCAGTACAGCACCAGCACAGATACATAGTTAATATAAAGCTGCAGATCTAACACTAGTAAACACCAAACCACTTAATTTTGTAAATTAAGTGTACGTTCAGCTGAGGAGTTAGCAAATTTACAGTCTCCCTCCATATTAAAAATAAATGAATCTTGATAGTATAAACCCAGCAATTTTCTGACTGAATGGGGATATCCAGTTCACAAATTATCACAGGTGACTTCAAGCCTATATTACTTTCATAAAAACCAATACACACTATTTTAAATTTGAATTTCTCTATTTTAATCGCGCAGATGACCTGTCAATTAAGTTTTAAGATCTTCAGCAAGCTCCATATATATTTTAAATAAAGCAATTTCATCGAGTGCAAGAAAGGATTCATAAAAACATACTGCCCAAACTGAGCTTGGATACAGCAAGTTTGCACTATTATTTTAGAGCTGCAAGAGGAAACAGAACTGTATTCATATACCAAAAGCGTATTTCTACAATACTGTACCTAGCGATGTGGTCCACAAATGCCAACAACAAGGGACTGAAAATAGGATCAATTCTTTTCCTTCTCAGAAACAATCTTGTAAGCATCTGAGTTCCCAAAGACATAAAAGAATAGTTACTTTTCTGAGATCTTTTGATATCGCTTTTCATGGTGGAGCTATCCACGAGTGATGGGAAAGATCTCTTTTGAAAGTAAATGGTACACCTTCAAGTGTGTTCAGATACATCTTTGCTGTTCCTTTCTGTGTTTCTCAAGTTTTACTTGAAAAGGATGCTTGATTTTTTTAAATTTGGTTTAGGTATCACAATGGGATACGTTATATCAGTCAGTGCTTGCAAACCTTATTCTTCCAGCATAGAATCTAGCTGTTTCTTTCTCTGTGTCAACACAGGAGGCTGAAGTAATCAGAGAGGTCTAAAGAAGACAGAGGACGTTAACCTGCACTTTCTCAGAATCCGTGATGAGTAAGTTCATACTTTCAACATGACCACACTGAGCCATAAGGTATATAAATAGCTACTTTTCATCTAAAAGCACAGCTTTCACAGACGTTCGTATAGCAGGGCTATCAGTTCATAGTATTTTAAATGTCAGTATTGATACTATTGGCAGTGATTAGTAATTTCTGCATATAACTTTATCATTCCCACCCACCCTCTGCTGTCATCTGTAATATAAAGTAATTGTTGGGATTTCCTCTCACCACATCTCCAGAAAAAACGTACACAGAGTAACATCTGTTGTACAGTCTAGGAATACCTTTGCAGCAGTACAGTTCTCATAGTTTTAGTAAGTGATAATTCAGGCTCACTGTATGAATGCTTTTTTATTAATGACTTGCTTATATGCTAGAATGGAAGAGACAGAAGGGGAAAACCCCTCAGAGGAAAACAGGGACGTTATTTCCAACATATTCAAAGGCAAACAGCAGTTCTAAATCAGGCAAAACACAACCTCAAATGAGAGCATGAAGACATATTCCTGCCACGAACCCCCGCAACCCACCAGGTCCAGGCCCTTCTCCCATCTCCTCTCAATATTCATTTTCAGGTTTCATTCAGATCAGCAGGAGTTACACAAACATGCATTAATGTGTCCCTTAAGTATTTTATCACACTGAAGACGAGAAACAAAAAGTTTAATTATGACCCATACAGGAGAATCATTCATTCAGACCCTGCTTAATTAGATGTGAGACAGCTATCTTAGATCATAAAGTTTGACCACAGTATGCTCTTACTGCTAGAGTATTAATGCAAATAAGATACAGATTACTGAAACCAATTTATCATCACCAATCTATAACCAGCTTGATACATGCTTACATTCAAAAATATCACACAAAATAAATTGTGGCGTACATCTTCATGCACTAAGCAATTCATACACAGAAAACGAACTATATGCTTTAACAAAGACATATATGACATATTAAAAGATTAATACAAAAGGGTTAAAAACAGATAACAAAAATTCCAAGCAATACGTGATTTCAAGGACCCTGGAGCAAAAATGGACTTGCATGACCAAAGTTTGCTATCCCATTAAAATAATCTCAGTATTTTTCTCCACATCACTTTCAAGATATTTGAAATTTAACTAACAACATACTAGCAGTAGCTGCACTATACTTTAAAAGAACTAAGAAAAGAGTTTCTCAGTAAGAGTTAAATAATATGACTGGTAATTGCTATTTCAATGTTTCATGGCACATCAGACTACACTCTTAATAGACTATTTTGAAAAGTTTTAAAAAAAAAAATCAGCCAGTGACACGAAAGTCATCTGTAGTTGTGTTATTTTTAATTATAGCTGAGACGGATGAAACTTTTTTCTATATGCAGAAAAACAGTTTAAAGAACAAAGTTTTATTCCATTATTTAAATATAGTAACGCATGACTGTTCTTTCTACTGCACAAGTACAATAGCCATTGTAATGAGGAGTGTTGCTTATATGATTAAACAGTCAGTTCTGTATTATGATATGTGTGACAGGTACCGTTACTAGCACTATAGGAACAGACATACAATATTGTTATTACCATACCGTGTGTGCCAGTACCTCGTAGCAATATAACTCAGGAAAAGGGAAGCATAGACTCTGCATTACCATCACTGCAGACGTCTCCGTATGCTCTTAATCACTGGTGCTTTCTGCAGATTACACTTTTTAGTATTCTTCGCATTCTTGAACTGACCTGTCAAAGCCCGATCTCCCCCACAGTTTCTCAAGACTTTGGTAACCAAGATTGACCAACTATTTCTCTTCCCATTTTACCCTCACTTGTCACACAGCGAGACCAACATCAACAGGTATTTAGAAGCAATAGTAGTGAAGTCCACTTGTATTTAGTAGTTTGCTGCAAATACAAATTATCTTCTAAGAAACATAATACATGTACACACATCCTCTTTAATATGCTGATCAGGGGGTAGCAGGTACAATTATTAAAGGACTGAAAGCCTTAGATTTCCTTTGACCTCTATTACCATCTAGGACTCTCTGCTCCTTGAAGGATAAGATTGTATTTGTCGAACCTATGGTAACATATTGCAAGTGGATTTTCTCTGTTCTTCTGTATTAGCTATCATCCTTTAAAGGAATACAGTTTCACTAAGGGAGATGTATATGTTGTTTTGAGATGCAGAGATTTTCTTTTTTCTTTTTTTTTTTAAGAAAAAAAGAAAAATTGAATGATCTCAAGGAATTTTCTTTATGCTCGCATTTCTCACACACTCTATAAAAATATCATTGACATAGGGTGAAAAGGTCGCATGCCTCACAGAAATGGAGCCAAGTACTCCAGTAAGGTTTTTCACCTGGAAAATATCCCTATAACTAATTCTATGTATTGGAAATTTTTTATTATTATTTTAGCAACAGAAAAAAAAAAACCTCCAAACCATTTCCTAGCCTAGAGTTCCCTGAAGTGATCTTTCCCATAAGGAAGATAAGTTTTCACTTAGAGGATAGCATCTCTAGCAGCAAGAGTTTAATACTCGGCAACAATATCAGGGATACGCAATCCTGAATTTACAGCTCTTCAAATTACTTTTATAGCTATACTGTTCATTTTGGATCAGATGCTTATCTGAAATTCCATATATTTTGGTAGCCATAATATCTGATTTAAAACAGCTTCCAATAAGCCAAAGAACGGTACTAAAAAAAATAAAAAGCCACAAAAAAAAGAACAGCCACAGTGGGCCAGATTCTGGGAGCTGTAAATTACAGAGCTGTAGCTCTTTAAAGCTAAGCTATTTTACACCAGCTAAGGATTGGGCCCAATATGCACAATTCCCCTTCAAAGCTGATTCTTTTTCCACGTGCATAGTGCTTTGCTTCTCATATGCTCTGTTAATAACACATGAGAATTTCTAATTAGTTTATCCCAGATTCTTCTCATAGTTATTTTTATGCCTTTTCTTATCAGTGACTCAGGAGGGGAAAAAAGTGCTGATTGATCAAGCTTTATTGACATAAAATATTCCTCAATACTTCAGAAATGTCTGCAGAACAATTTCCTCCAATCATAAGATCAATGAATCAATGTAAAACCCCAGTAATTAAATTTATCAACTGAGTATCAAAACACCTGGCACTTTATGAAAGTATTATGTGAAGTTTGTTCTCTTAAGGGATATATTGATTGAGGGCAAAGAGCCAAATATTTCCATTATTAAATCTGGGAATGCTAGATCAAAACTCATTCTGTTATAAACAACATACAAATGTTTCATACACAGAGATCTCATGCTGATTCTGTACCATTAAACCCACTCCTAACTAGCAGATAAGCCTATTAATTAATGATTAAGACTACAGGAAGATCAGTCATTATAGTCAATCCTTCTTGTATGCATTCATTGAAAAAAATGTATTGACAGGAACTGTACAGAATCATTTTCCTCTAGGAATTAGGTTTTTAAAAAGGAGGAGACCATCTAAACAAAAGCAGATTTCAAACCTTATTAATGCAGCATAAAATAGCCTTAATTAATTAATTAAATTTTCATATAAGGCTTTGCAGTCTGAAAGATTATCACATCTCTCTCCATCATATATAGTAGTTATTAATTGAAAGATGAACAATAAAGCCTAAAGATGACACATCTGATAAGAACCATATTTAAAAACATAACAAAGATATAAAACCACCGTCCAAGTGTTTTAAGGTTTACTTTTTAAATGGTTAGTTTACAAACTATTCTGAAATCTATTTTCAGTTCCTCTCCATTACTACATATGCCTAAGTAGGGCACAAAAGTTCATGAAGTGCCATTTTATCAATTATAGGAAAAAGAGTAGTAGGCTTTTTATACCAAGTAAAAAAAAAAAAAACAGCTGTTCTTCAAGATTTTTTGTTTAAGCAGAGCCAATAATTCTAATGACATAAGACTGTCATTTTTTCCCCCATGAACTGTATGACAAAGATATCAGTAACAATGTAATCTTCCTATTTCTAAAATACTGCTAGAATAAGTGAAGCAAACATCCCTGTGCTTTCACAGATGTTGCCAGAAATAAAACCAATTTGATCAAGTACTGAAGGTATCTTATTATGAAAGGGGGGAAATAACAACAAAAACCCCAAACCCACCAGATTCGTGTAGGAGTCACATCCTGTTACAAACATCAAACAACAATGAGCCTTTATTACCATGCTATGATTCCTTCATTTCAAACATGATTAATTAGCAAGTGTAACACTCACCAAAACTCCCACCACGCTGCTGTTTGCTGCCTATTTGCAAATGGGTCTCTATCAAGTATCCATAAGCAGTATTAGCCAAATTTATGACACTGAAGAAGTCAAAGCGTCCTGCTTTAGGAAGATTTCACTCATACCTTAGCCAAAAAAGAAAAGTAAAGAAAACAAAAACCCAACAACAAACAAACACCAAAACCCTGTTTCGTTCAAGGGATTCCTTGCTAATCCAAACACAAACTTCAAGCAAAATGAGGAACTTTTCTAAAAAGTTGATAAAAAATTCAAGTGTTTGAAAATAAGTAGCGATAAAAGATCAGTTTAGACTTTGTTTTGATTTTTTTTTAACTTGAAACCTCAACTTTATATTCAATGCTTCCGTTGAGAATGGAAGTGTGGTTCATATGTCAAAAATGGAAACAAAAAGAAGATGAAAAGGGGTAGACACACTTAGCAGGACGCTTAACATGTTTTAAGTTGTGCAAACAGATATCTCAAATGTACCTTACTTGCAATAAACATTACTTTGACAGTAAAAGAAACTTTGCTTCACAGGGAGGAGAGGTGGAAACTGAGATTACAAATACAGAACAAGAAAAAAAGACTGAGATGAGAGAAAAAAAAAACCTGAAATCGACTTCTAAAGCTGAACTCTATAAATACCATCACAAAAACAACAGAAAAAGGTTCAATTTGGAAGCAACAGATGTATTCCTAAGCAAGAAAATATCCCCGATGAAATAACACACGGACATACAGGGAGGAACTTTAAAAGTATGAAAAGAGATGCCTGTGTGGCTAAGCTGAAGTTTCAATGTGAAAATAAAAATTAGGCAGAAGATCCGATACCTCCTTGGTTTACCAGCTCTGTGTCACAGATACTTGATGATTTTGTCACACCCAGAGCAGAGCAATTTTTAAGTGCAAATCGGTCCTACTCTCTTCAGCTTTTTCAATTTTATAAATTTGGGATCAAAAACATCAAAGCAGCTTCCACTTCGGACCTAACTTTTAGAGGATCAATGTGACAAGTCACTGCTTGATAGATGTTTCTCTTGATAAACGACTTGTTCAAAAGAGACATTGTAGCTTTCATTTCCTGACCACAACACACTTTTAATTTGCAACAGCAGAGCTGCTCGAGTGTGACTAGTTCCCACTTTCCAGCCTTTCAGGATTGTGGCACTGTCAGGCCACATACATGGGCAAAACAAAAACTCAGAAAGAGGTGCATCCGCAACAAGAACTGTAGCGAAACTTTTCCTCAAGCAGGAACCTGATTACATTTGATTTCTCCTTACACTGAGCTTTTAAAGCCCCCTCCCAACCACCTCCAATCCCTAACGTTTTAGGAAAGGGGGGAAATATTTGGAATCATATTTGGAAATATATACTTAAGTGCCATAGAATATATATAGCTGCCTAACAGTATTGTGTTTATTATACACACATATATTACCGCTACTATAATTATTATTATTATCTGGGAATTGCATTTAACAGTCCAAACCGTCCACACCATCCAATTTCAGCTCTCAGCATACTGTCCGATTCCCGATTTAAAATTTATAAATGTAATATCCTCCTCATCACAAGCAGCAGTCCAATCTGCTCTGAATATATATTACAGCTTTAACATCACAGAGGGAAATCTCCCATCTGGCAATCACATTCGCTCCAACAGCTCTAGGAAAAAAAAAAAAAAAAAAAAGAAAAAAAAATGTTCCGCGCTCGCTCGCTCTCCTCCTTAAAACATTTCTCAGGGCAAATTATGTGCATCTAAAATAAACAGTCGCCTTATTGATCGCTTCAAAGTCAACAAGTTCTAAATGCAAAATGCAATCAGATTTTTCCCATCATATAGCACCCGGGATATGTTTAGCAATACAGTCACCTACAGCACCAAAATAGGAGCATACATTGTGCAACTGCTCTCTCAATTTCTTTCTAGCATTCAGATATGTTATTACGAGAGATCATCAGCCACACACGCCAGACCTCCCCCTTACCCCAAACACACACACACGCTTGCTCGCTCTCCCTCTCCTAGGGTCTCTCTGCATCCTTATTTGTTGCTACCACACGCAATTAAAAGTGAACATACCCCCTTTTTGGTTGTACAAAACAGACTAGTAGTCGCTTCTGCTGCTAGTTCCTTAGCCTTAATTGCATACCTAGAGGTGCATCCACTGCACCACAAGGAGATCTGTTGAAATTCCCCATGCTCCATTTTATCTGACTTTTTTGGAGGAGGGGGCGGTGTGGGGGGCTGGAGAGTGACCGTTAAATGAAGCCAGTTTCAGCACCTGATTATTTCATTCTGTTACACATTGAGAACAGAGCAGTGGGAACCAGACACTCGTCAACTGAGCATAAAATACCACTTATTAAATAGTATTAAATATTTGGCCACAACAGTAGTTTTGTTTGTTTACATGCAAAACATTTCCCCACCCCACATCAGTTAAAACCTCAAGCAGATGATTATGCTGAAAGTAAGAGAGTTGCTGAAAGCAACTGGAGTTCAAATAAATACTCAAAAATTATTAGTTTGCAAAAGGAAAAGATGCATTTTAGGCACGTATGTACGAGTATGTAGACATATAGGTGTATATATTCATTGCTACGCTTTTTCCCCGTCTCCGGTCACTGAGTTTTACTAATTTACATACCATTGGAGTTCAGTGGTGTGTATAGTGCACTGCTAGTAACATGCAACTTTAGGTTTTACAACTGAGATCAATACAATGGACAAAACTAATGCTAGAATTGAAGCAGAAATAATAAACAAATGATAGCAAGAGAAAAAAATGCTTATACATACACAAGTGAAAATACACGGTTAAACATTAGGTATTTAGTACAAAATATTTGCATGCAGACTCCTCGGTGCGTTATCATGCTATTTAAATTTGTCTTTGCTATTTAGATGCAAAGGAAGTAGATCCCAAAACGGACATACCATAAACACTGGTGCTACTGATCATTTCTTGCTGGCAGCACAAAAAGCTGAATTGGATTTTTCACAAGCAGGAATTCCAAAGGTTGCTTTTCATTAAAGCCACTTTTCCTCTCAGCTATCAAATGTCACTGCCTTGAAACGTGGGCCCTTTCGTCAGGTATTCATTTAACCTACATGCATATAATTAAGTGGGAAAGCAACATCAACAAAAAGGGGATCTCAGATCACAAGAGAAGAAAGAAAGGGGGAAAAAAAGCACATGACCAGGAATGCAAGTCCATGTCAATTTCACTCACTCCCATTGAAACTAACAAGAGCTCCAGGGAGGATAGTAATAGGATCAGTGGATTGTATATACCATTAAATTATACATCTTTCTCTCCCCTCCGAGCCAACAATACGCCCACCACGCTGTACCCCCTCCAAGATGATGCGCTCACATTTTACTGCAACAGCTCCTCTGACATATTCGTGCCCCCCCCCCCCAGCCAAGAAACAGGAATTTAAACCTAACTTTTGTTTTGCGGGATTCTTATTTGCACTTATTTGCTCAGAAGTTAGTTGTCTCAAAGTCCAGCCCCGCGTTACCTGCAGTTTATTATTTTCAATGCAACTTAAAAATAAATCCAATTAGGAGGAGGAGGAGGAGGAGGTGGGGAGGGAGCTTACAATCGCGAACTCTTAATCTGCCTACTATTGTTGGCAATGATCAAGGAGGAAAAACCATGCACTGCGATTGTATATCTGTACTTTCCAGACTACGATTAGGAAAGCAGAGCGGAGTATTTAGAATCAGAAAACGACCGCTAATTAGGCAAAATATTTAGGGCACGAGCTAGCGATTATAAAAATACGCGGCCGTCTCGGAGAGCTTTAGGACTAAATAAAATTTAAAACGATGGTAGGGAGACTAGGAAAAAAAAAAATCCTCTTACCTGGAGATTTGGTACAAGAACCCGATAGGTTAGAGTAGCATCGATCCGATGTGTTTGCTGATGAATGGGGGCTCGGGTTAAGTGAAGGTGCCTATGATTTGAAATCATTCCAAGTTTTTGAAGGGAAGACTGACTGCAGCCTCTGCCATGTTGGAATTTCAAACCCAAAACAGCTGCTTTGCAAGGAGCCAGCATGCCAGCAGCTGGACGCCTGCGCAGAGCGCCGCCGAGCCAAATTCAAATCACTTTCACGCGAAGAGCCAAAGATCAGTTTTCAAAGGGGGAGCGGCGCGGGGGGCGGGGGCGCTCCGCGGCCCTGCGCGCCGGGGCCGCCGCTTCCCGCGGGGGGCGGTGGGGCGCCCGCGCCGCGGCCCCGCTCCCGCTCTCCGGGGCGGCGGGACGGGGGCAGCCGGCTCCCGCCGCGGCGGCGGCGGGGCTCCCCCCGGGCGCGGCGGCGCTCCGCCAGGAGGGAGCGGGGACGGGGGGCGGGCCGGGGCCTAGCGGCGGCCCGCGGCCGCGGGGTAGGCGGGCAGGCAGCCGGCGGCGGAGGTCCCTCGGCCGCGGCCGCCCCCGCTCCCGCCGCGGCCGCCCCGCAGCCTCCCCGCCCGGGGACGGGGGGGGGCGGCCCGGCTCGGGCGGCGGCGGCCCGGGCGGCTTGCGCTCGCCGGCCGGCTTCTGCGCCGCGTCCCCGGGCGGCCGGTGCCGGGGCTCGCTGGCCGCCGGCGCCTCCCGCCTGAGGAAAATGGCCGGGGTGGAAGTGCCCCGGGCGGCGGCGGGCTCCTCTCGGCCCGGCCCGGGCGGCGGCCAGCGCCGCGCAGACGCGCCCCGTCCCCGCGCTGCCCCCGGGGAGCCCCGGCAGCCGCCCGCCGGAGCCCGGTTGCTATCAGCCGCGGCGAGGCATTCCCGGTAGCCGGCAATGGCTGAGGAGCCCCGGCAGCCACACCTCCCTCTGCCCGCACTTCCCCAGCCCCGGCTCGCCGAGGGATGGCAGGGAGCCAGCTACCCCGGCCCGCAGCTGCTGGGGACTCCCCTTGCATAAGAGGGATTCCCCGGGGGGCTGTTAGACGGGCTTTACAGCCTCTTTATGCTGGCAGGGAAGGCATAAGTGGCCACGCTGCACAAACGGGGCCCTCCCTCTCGTACACCGCTTGTGCTGCCTCTCGCACACGGGTCCTCCTCGGTCTCTACCCGGCGTGGCCGGCCCGCCGCGGTGCCCGGTGCACAGAGGCACCCTGCTCCCTCCGCGCCGCCCCTGCCCGCCGTCCCGTTGCCGCAACAGTGGGAAGGGGAACGAGGGCTTCCCACGTCACAGAGCTACATTCCTGCTTTTGCACCTGATGGGGCTATCAGAACATTCTTACCTTCTCTTCTAACGGGGAAGAAGCCATGCTGTCCAGATGCTGTTCCTGGGCTCTGGCTTAGTGTCCTCCTGGAGTGATTTCACTTCCTCTCTTCCTGGTCTTGCTGAGGAGTTAAGGATGGCTTGGGAGGGTTGTTTGTCTGTCCTGGATGTGGAAGAGATGGATTAAAATTTCTTAGTGAAAAAAGGAAGATGCAGTGGGAGTATAGGCTCTGGAGGAGGCAGAGGAGACCAGTCCTAGGGGATTAGCATCTGGTGGAGTGGGAATGGGCTGGTTTCCTGGCTGTTTTCCCTTCCAGTAATACAGTAGGCCTAAATAAAACTCAGAAGTAGTTGCCAGCAGAAGCTGCTGTGAGCTGTCAGCCAGAGCCTCTCCTACAGGGTAATGGAAGAGGCAAAGAAAGGACCGGAAGGCCTGTCTGATTGATGTGGTCCATGAAGTGACTCAGTCAACCCAAAAGGGTTTTCACCAGCTGAAGACTCTTGGGAGGCCTGAGCCCCCTAGGTGACAAAGCTGTGCCTAGAGATCGGAAATAAAAGGACAGAGCAAAACGGCTGGACAGACTTCTGCTTATTAAGGATGTGGAAGATGCTCCTAGCTCACTCAGACAGCTAGCGATAACACTAGCACTGCTACATGAAGAGAGTGCCGCTAGTGAAATAACAAGGTGTCCTGAAGCAAGGAGCTGGTTCTAGGGCGGGTACAGCTTAAACTAGCAAAACTGCTTTTGCTTCCTGTTATGTCCCACCTAAAACAAAACATACATGTGGAAACACATTTTAACTGAATATTGGGACAGAGAGAGCTATTTTTAGAATTCACAACATAACTATAGCAACAGGAGTCTACAGAAATCACTTTTGGACAGCCAACCAGAGCGGCCAGCAGACAAGAAACCCCACCACAATGTCTGCTGTGGCCCAGTCTGCAGTGTGCCCCTCTGGCACCTTTTCCTTGCCCTCCGCATCGGGTGGCTGCGAGTGATGGGCCCGCAGCCTGGATCAGCCCATTACCTGCGCAGATAGACACCCATCGCCCCTTCTACAAGAGCTCATGGGAATTAAGTGGCAACTTTGGCATTAACGCAAGCAGACAACTGTTCCAAATGCAGGTTACACGTCCGTAGCCTCTGGTGTTCATTAATTTGGCCAAACTATGCATATTACACTCAGCAGCCTCTGATGCTAAAATTTGCAATGCAGCATATTGCCTCTGCCAGTGTTGCCAGCACCAAGCACTGAAAATAAGAAGTCATGGTCTCAAGGTTGTAAAGTTGGTCTAAAAATTGTATTGTTAAACATAAAAATGATTCTTTTTGTCTTTCTCATTTTATACATCTGGAATTCTTTTCCCATTTTTTTTTTTTCCCAAAACCATGGCACTAGGCATTTTTCATCTCAGGTGAAAGACGAATTTCTTGCACAATTACAGAGCTCCATGGCTTGTAGCTGTAGGAAAACAAGGGCAGCTATCATATGGTATTATTAGATGAGCACCAGTGCTTTTGAAATTTTCTGACCAGTGAAGAATATATTTATTGGTCTTAGTATTTCATTAACCTCAGTATTTTCATTTTACATACCTATATTTTTCTTCCCTTCAGGCTTCTCATGCCACATTAAAATAGCCTGAGTTGAAACAGTAGCCATGCAGTATATGTTTGTATGGGTAGACATTCATCTCTGTGCAGAAGGTCAGCATAAGGCTTACATACCATATTAAGTCCTTATTTTGAGGTCTGAATTAGGCTGAAGTGAAGGCCTTGTTCAGCTCATCTGTGCATGGATGAATTCCACTCTTTGTTTAAAATACCACCAAACAGTCCTGATCCTTTTGAATGGGAAAATCTCAGACTTTCAAACTGGGAATGTTACTTTCAGCGTTTTTCTACATCTAGGTGAAACGTTCACAATGAAATTCAAAACCGCATGAAACTTGCCTGGTTTCGGGTTTTGTTACGAACTCCAAACTCAGACCAGGCTCCCTGAAAGGTTCACAGACCTTTTCAGCAAATCTAGATTAATAACATTTAAGCCATTTGAATTGTGAAAACAAAACAAAAGAAACAAAAATCCCAGAAAACAAAGAATGAGAACATCTAACTAAGCTACTGCATCAGTTCTCCCAGGGATGCTGATATGATGCATGCAGCTCTAGCTACTACTCAGTATACCCAGTAAAGGTATTTAAGAGCTATAATAAAAACAATGGTGTCCTGTGAAATAGTCTTTAGTGTCTTTACATTAATTACATGGATTTCATTTGTAAACGACAGCAAGTTTTCAATGTGGCAGACAATGCCAGAATTCTTTTAATGCTGACAGTTTGGCAGCATCTGCACTCCCCTCATGCACTGGCAGTGCAGACCTCCAGGGCCAGGCCTCCTGCCTGCATTCATCCCTCTGTGCTGGGAAATCCCTTTGGCCTCCCACGCTCAGACCTCACGTGGGGCAACTGCATCTATAATTGCCTGCAAGTATGTGCCTCAATAAATGGCCTGCAAGTACTCTATTTCGGACTTGTGGTCATTGGTGAATAGATAAGACTATTTTCTTCCTTTGTTAGGTGCACAGCCTATTTAAGAGTACATGCAACTCACATCAGATATTTATACCACCTGGATCCCCACTGAGAAGATGAGGTGGCTTCAGATCCCACGTGCTGGGATGCTTCCAGAATGTGTGTGTCAGGACAGACCTTCCCAGGCCTCCGTCGTCGGTGGGAAATGCTCTCTCTTCTCTCTCTGACTAGAGCAGTCAGTCACAGAAGCCTCAGTCTCTTTAGCTAAGGGCTCACTTACTGCCTTTTAGGACCACCTTTTTGTGTGTCAGCATGAGGGCACTGGCTGCCTCAGCTTGCTGGAGCTAAGACTCCAAGAGGCAATGACGCCTGTGTGGTCCTTAAAGTATTAATAAATACAGATCAGAAGTAATTGTCTCTTTCCTGCATACAGGCAACTAACATTTAGTTGAATTAATGTCCTAAATAAGCCCCATAGCAAACAATGTGACAATGGTCAGAGGGGGAATGCATTCCAAATATTAATGTTATATGTTGCTTTCAGGTTCTTCCCAGGATATTGCAAGGGATGAAATCCTCCCTTCTAGCTGTACTGCTGTTCTGCACAGTTTGACTGAAGCTTCGAACATGCCCAAGCCCTAAGTCAGTGACTAAGCCAGGAACACATAATGTCTTCCTGGACACCTTTGGCACACAGCATGCTGGCTTAGGTACTGGGTAGCACCTAATATCACAAAACATCACTTGACCATAGGCCGCGTTTAATGTAATTCCTGACTGTGTCAGAAAAAAAAAAACTTTATATAAAGCACATCTGTCCATAAAGGCATTTTTTGCCTCTTTGCTGTACTAATGTAAGAGATTATAAATTTTACAACTTGTAACCTCTTTGGGTTAGATTCTGGGGTTTTGAAGAGATAACATTTCCAACATTTTTGTTCTATTATTTGTTTCCACTTCTGTGGAATGGGGACTGGGTTGCCTTGATTTCAGTGAAATCTCTAGCCAAACCCTTTATTGGTCATTCTCTACAGCCTTGCTGAGTATTTGATGCTTTTGGCATCACAAAACTACTGGTCTCTGAAGTCACTTCCATTTTCCGTTTTAGTCCTAGAGGAGAAATTGTTCACAGTATCCAACAAAAATATTCATTTAGCAAGTGCCCTGTATAACAGAACAATATATAGATGTTTGTCACATAGACATCTGACAAGACCTATGCCTTCTGGCATTTCTTGAATTTTGAGTGCATAATATTTTTACTTTGGTAGCAAATGCATTTTTAATACAATTTCTCCTTTTTTTTTTTTTTTTTTTTTGAAAGCAAACAGAAGGTCCCCCTTGGGGAACTGTAGGACGAAGTTGAATGTTTTTAGGGTATTGGTTGTCCATCTTCTTTTATTTTTCACTGTGTTGTTCATTAACTGGGTAAGAACCACACTAATCCCTGTCATTTGCCTTAACAAATATATTAATAACTTGTTCTCTTCATTTAAAATTGCCTCTTCTCTTTTGAATTAGAGGAAGATGACGTGCCCACATGAGGCCAGTAAGATTCAGAGACACTCGACAGTGACAATGGAATACCAAGGCACAGGAATGACAGTTACAAACACATTATTTCTCTTTTCCCTGTCTCTAACTCCTTTTTTCTCTTACAAGTACTACCTTTGCCTTGGTGCCAGCATCTTTCTTATTCCCTACCTAATTCCATATCTCAATTGCAATTTGCCCCCCTGTCTAGTACCAGTCTCACTCATAAGTCCTTGTCCTAAACCATTGTCACATTTTATAACCTTTGACTTGTGCCTCTTTCCTGTGCCCGAATGCATTTTCCTTTGGTTTTTTGACCCTTCGCTGATGGTCTCCCTTTTCTGTATTCCAGTCAAGCTCCATCTTATTCCATATTGTCCAGTGATTGCAGAAAGAAGGCCAAGAACATCTGATAGACACCTTTATTCTCTTTGTATTTAGCACCACTGGCAATTGAAAAGAAAAATCTGAGAGCAAGTCCTGCTCAGATCTGCAAGCCCCAGGAAAGAATACATCCACTGCAGACAGAATCTTTGAAGAAGCTGGTAAATGAAATATGCAAACAATTTTACAGAGGATCAGATTTCTCCAGACTGAGGAAGACCTTCATAGGCTGTTGAAAGAGGAATATCCCTTCCCAAGCTCCGTGTCCCACTACAAGCAAGTAGTCAACAGAATGTTTCAAAAATTTCTTAGCATGAGCAAAACAGATTTTCCTTCAGCGCATTCTGAGAAACAGCTGACCATATTTGCTGAAAGTTTTGAAAAAATAGCCCGAGGCAGATATTTGGCATGAAAATTGCTGCCCAGTGGTTTATGTTTGACAAAGTTGCAAGCAACTGGAAAAGGTTCTTATTATGAAACCTTGAGTCTAAGTATCCCACTGTAAGAGTCTACAATTAATGATTACCAATAACAGAAATGTATTTTACTTAATGCTCAATACTTAATAGCTTAATTTAGTCAGTGCCTAGAAAGAAAAAAAATAACTTTATTTTGGAGGGGGAGCGGTATGGTGAAAATTATAGTATGCTTACAAAACTGCAATTTCTTCCCAAGCACTTTTTCAAACACTTTATATGGTCTTCTCAGAAACATTTTGTATCTCGTCTCCAAATGCACATTATAAAATGTCTCATTTACCCTACAAATGAATGGAATTAACTCTGGAATCAAAGGAAAGAAAAACATTTAGCAGAACACTGGAATTGCTCAAAATCTGACATGCACAGAAAAAAGGTTACCTAATAGACTACATGCTATAGGATCTGCATGTCTGATAAAATACCCACAGGGCTTTATTTGCTGTTGCTTTAGGAGCAGACTTTTAGCCACTTTTTCTCTTTCGATGTGTAAAAGTTCCTTTACTCTTAGACAAAGATCTTGCTCTAACACTCCTACACCATGTTATTGATCTTCATGGAATAAAATTCCTTTCATAGTAAAATTAAGACGATGTTTATGACTATTATTGTTTTAAACATTGTCTTTAGTGTTGATGTGGGTGTATTTAAGTCATGAAACAACATAATCTATCTATCTGTGCAGTCATCACTAAAGCTTTTCATTCTCTAAAGGTTTTCAAAAAGGTGAAACATTTTTAACTATTCTTGCTAGGGATTCATCTTTAGGAATGCCATGTTTATGAGCCTTAATCAAATATTCAAAATAAAATACCCTTCCAACATGCAGAAGCACCAACATATCAGAAAAGTATACTTTATATTTTTGAAGAAGAAAAGAAAAAACTGCTCACGCTTCAAACATCTCTCTTCAGATAATCTGAGCAACACAACTGTTCTATATATGACATCCTTCCATTGCAAGAAATGTATTGTCTCACTTAGGAGACAAAGAAGTTAATAAAGTAAATTAATACAGTTGGGTTTGGTGCTATTAATGAAAGCATCCTTCCCCACTGCCTGTAATGTAGTAACTAAATCTTGCTACCATGCACTTTCTTCTTCTAACTTCCTTACAAAGCTCAAATTTGCTAACTGCACAGCATTGGCTGCAATCAACAAGGTACTTAAGTATGTGCTTAATTTTGTGCACGTGAGTAATCATATTACAGTAAATGGAATTTGAATGCTCAAAGTTAAGCACCCACTTAAGTGCTTTGCTGGATCAGGGCCAGAGCATGACAACTTGCAGGTCATCCTTACTGCACAGTAAGAGATCACAAACCTTAAATATCCTGTAGAAACCTTCTCCCCACTTCGAATCAACAGGACCAAAGGCAAGGACAAAAATACGGTAATAAGTAGCTGCTGCATTCTTTTCTTCTGTTACAAGTGACTAAACTGGCAGCAGCACTTACGATATAGCAAATTACCAATACAATAAATTCTCTTAATAAGTATCCATAAAATTACAATTTATTTTAAAGATCATCGTTTGTAATTCTATTCTCATAAGACCATTAGACACATGGGTCTTTTTAATTTTAAAAGACCTGCTAATAGTTCTCACAAAAGAATTTATTTAAGACCTTGACCTTAAATTGATACAATTGCAGAACTTAATCAGAATTAAACATGAGTCAAAGTACTGTACAATATTATCATGGGGGTCAACATAGCCCTTCAGCAGCTGCGCAGAGGATGCCATTAGTACCGCAACCTTGCATATCTAGGATTCTGATTCTGGGGATCTAATACTCTGAGTTAAATGTTTTTATTAAATGTTTTCTGCCAGTTATTATGCTGAAGAGGCGGGGAGGGGGATTGTCGATGATATTTCTTCTTGCCATGCAACTGAAGGACAAAGGACAGAAAAAATAGTCTAAGAATCTTTCCAATTCAGTCGCAGCTTTTCAATCTAAAATGAAACTTTATACTCACTGTGCTACACACTTCATTATTTAATTTTCTGGCTAAATGGACACGGTTCAGCACTTCTCCAGGACCTGTTTCTCTCTTCAGTAATATGCAATTAATATTTTTTTAGGATCCGAAGCTACATTTTAGTTCTAAATTTGCCTGACTGTTGACAGTATTCAGATATAGGGAGCTTCTATGTTTTTCCAACACATAAGTTTCTTCACAAAAATTAGCAGGGTGAAACAGCAAGTAAGGACACACTGCCAAGTCTGGTTTTCTACCTATCTACAAAGTAGTTTTCACACTTTCCATGACTGTAAATGTCCTTCTTCCTCTATCTTTTTTTTTTTTTTTTTTTTTTTAATTAGGAAGAACTGAAAATCCTTCTCTATACTGAGAGTGTTTGTGTTGGGGGAGGGGGATGTCAAGGAACCAAAAGCACATTCCAAGCCAATTCTGATCTCATTTTCAGGGATAAAAATCTGGAATTAATCCACTGAGTTTAACAGACATGTTCTGGGCTTACATAGACAAGATCTTACCTTTATAAGTGAAATCAGTGTTTTCCCCTCTGACATTCACATGGCTCAAACCAGAAACATTTCCTGAATTAAAAAAAGCCCAAATCATCCAGTTGGGAAGATTGGCATAATTCCATTGAAGTCAATGGAGACGTAGTAATTTACATTAACTGATGATCCAGATGAAAGTATATAAAAGTTTTCAGAGCAGGCGTCTTTCATTTAAAACTGCATTATGTTAGGTGCACTGTTGATGCTCAGAATTAATGTGCAAGTTGTTAATCTCGCTAGACCTGGATTTAAAATTAGACAATGCAATAATTAGTTTGGCACTATCATTCTGCTACCTAGAGGGTAATAATGTAGGTCATAAAATACCAGTGATCAGCACAACTTTTCATACAAAACAAAGAATCTGTATTGGGAGGGAGGAGAGGAAGGAGGAGAGAAATTCAGAAATTGGTTGTTATCAGAGACCAAACTGGGCTGTGAGGTACTGTACCACCTCACAAGATGCGGTGTTGCATATGTCTACTTATGTTTCTCAGCTTCCAAGTGTGCAGATGATTCCATAGGGTATAATTGACTCAAAGATGTCTACAAGCTCCCTTTCTGTACTATTTTTATGTTGGGAATTTGTTATTCTTCATGTCCTTATTATTAAAAATTAGGAAAATTATGTATTTTATATTGTTCTCCTTTTTTGCTTTTGCTTGAAATATAAGCATCATGCAAAGCAAACAGTTTACAAATACACAGAAGTGCAACACTACAGTATATGTATCTTGATTTTTTTTCTTGACAAATGACTACTGGCAACATCAATAATTCAAAGGAAGAAACAATGAAAATCTAAAGGAATTGCATTTGTATACTTCTTTCTGTCCTGTCAGTCATCCTTGCTAGGCTTTTATATAAACATAAAGAAAATTAGGAAATCATCAGATCTGAAAGCTAGTCTTGATGAACACTTGCTTACATTTTGTACTATTTAAATGGTCAGGATGCTTAAATATACACATTTTGAGGGTGTATCATACATACATCTCTATTAAGAAAACAATATTGTATTAGCTTTTATACAATCAGGCTGCGTTTGTGTAAGATACACAGCAGAGTTCAGTGAAGATGAGAACATATATACAGGTGTGCATATGTCTAAAATATCTCTATGCCTCTTGTACATATACTATTAGAAAGTGCATATTCGATGTTATAGATGCATAAATTCATAAATCATTTAAAGTTGTGCTTTTCATGTGATGTGAGGCATGGATACAAACTTGCTAATGATAATTATAGAACTGATGCTGATTTAGTCATTTCAAGAAAGCCATGGAGGCATAATTAGTGTCTGAATGGCCTCAATATTGCATTATTAGGAGGCTAGGGTGAAACTTGAAATGAGAACATCAAGGCTGATAAAAGAAAAGAAAACATGAAATACATACATAATTCATTCTGAGATATTATAAAGGTTTATAACCAGAAACAATAATTTGCAGAAAGCATCTCATGTACCGGAGCCAACTGCAATAATTTGGTCAACCTGTTTAAGATCAAATAGTATTCTTAGCTATTCTCAGTGGTATCTTTCTAATAAAGTCGCAGCAAACAGACACTGTTTGCTTCCGGTCACTTTTAAAGAATGTTCAGTTTATCAGTGGGGACTTTAATCTCAAGCTTCATAGAGTACAAAAAGAACACTGATCCTACTGTTTTGTCCTCTAGGCCACAAGGCATGCACGTTTTTACATTCATTTGTCAGAAAACAAAAAATACATTTTGCCCTTTGAAAATACCAAATGCCAGCTTTTAAACAAAATAATTTTCCATCACATTTTTCCCTTTCTTTTAACCTTTCCATCATTCCCCCCTCCCCTTCCTTTTATCCCAGACTAATTTCCTCTCTCCGTTAATGCCTTTCTTCCATTTTAAGTACTAGTAAGAACTTAGCAGAATTCCTCGGTTTGGATCCTTGCCAAACTAGCCACTATTTAATGATTTGATGTGGTAGTTTGAATGAATCAGAATTCCTCTCAATCCTCTTTCTAATTTACCTTCTAGATAGGTTACAGAATATACAAATAATACTTTTCTACCCAAGTTAGACAAAGGAATGGGGGATACGATCTGGGTTAGACCAGGTCTACAGATCCAAGAAGTTGGAGAAAAGCCATTCTTTGTGTATCATTTACTTCAAACTTATATTCTCTCGTTCATTTAAATAAATTTAATATGCAAGAAAATCTTGGAATGTCATAAAATGTCATAAAATTTTACACACAGAAACAAATTTATTTTTATTTTTCTGTACACCTTATTTGAAAATAATTTTTTTCATTGCCTTGCAATGATCTAAAGTTGCCACTGTCAGAAATGTGTTCAATAGCCTCCTTTCATAATCACTGGATCAAGGGTCTATATCCAGTTCCCCACAAAGAAGGCAAATGTCTTGCCTTCTCCAGATCTGGAGAGCCAGTTATTGCATTAGGTGGGTGGCTCCTGCTCCCATGCCCTGCTCAGCCTTTAGTTCAGGCCAGTGTAACTCTTTCCTCCTTCACAGAGTTTCCGTTTCCTTAAAATATGTCAGGGTTTTTTCCCAGTTTTTCTGTGATGGAGCCATGAACAGTGTTTTCTCGACCAAAACTGTAGAAAAATCTCAAATTCTGCTGTTCCTTGCCAATATCTGAAAGAACCCCGCTGGTTAAAAACCTCATTAAAGGTTATGCAAGGAAGATATGCATATCCTGTGCCTATTCTCAAAACATAAAATGTCTTCATGAAGAAAAAAGTCAAGGATGCAATGTTACTAAATGGTCTGTGGCTTGAATTTTAGTGAGGGAGACGAATACACTGGCACAAATTTATAACACCCTTTCATGTTCCATGGCTACAAAGGTTTAAATACACATTTGTCTTTAACTTTCACTTAAATCAAGTAAAATATAATTTTTTAAGTCCTGTATGAACTTGCAAAAACTGGCTTTGGAGAAGACTTATTAACAGGATAACTTTCACAAACATGAAATCACTGGGGTAGATCACAAACGAGTAAACAAGAATGTTCATTCTCTCAGCACATCTTTTTATGAATAGCATAGCTCATTTCATCACAGCCTCCTGTGCTTCATTGAGTTTGTTTTGAAAGTCTCAAGTTTATATAGGATAAAAGAATATTACAACCATGAGTGATAAGGATGATTGAGAAAGATCAGATTGTGGCAGACAGGACTTGATCCTGAAAAAAATGAAACTCCTTATTCTCATTGTCTTTAGCAGTTATTATACATGCAGCCCTAGAAAGAATCCAGCTTCTGCTTCTTTTTTTTCCCCTACTTTTTCTAGTAACCTGTAACTTTACAAGAGGCATGATTAACCACAGTAGCAAGTACAAGGGAAGGCTAAGTGTGTGAATATATCTAAAAATCAGTTAGCTAGGTAACTAGCTGGTTGTCTAGTAGTTAAGGTACTCATTTTCATAACTTTTGACACATTTATATTTACAATATTATAAATATTTGATATAATCTCGACAACATTTGTAGTCATTTTTTGCCACCTAAAATAGTGAATACTGCAGTGCAACATGCTTTCAAAGATATCTGCTGGATTGTATTTTAAAATAAGTTCTGAGAAAAAAAGCTACACCCTAAAACTGGAGGTGAAAATGAGGTCTCTTTCATAATCGTGGGCTTGCTAGTAATTTTGGACGATGAAGATATTTTACTATTTCATCATCCATCATATTTCCAGTAAGTTGAACTACACTCTGCAAGCCCCAACCCAAGAATGATGGTCTCTGGTGCAACCCAGCCAAATATGCTTCCCTTAGGTAAGACTGGAACCAGTGAGGACATCTGGAGAAACAAAGACTTACCCTGTATAGCAGAGGATTATGTTAGGGAATATTTAAATAAATTGGACATACGTAAGTCCATAGGAGCTGATGGCATTCCCCCACGAGTGCTGAAGGAGCTGGCTGATGTCCTTGTGAAGCCACTTTTGATTATCTTAGGAAGGTCATGGTGATCAGGGGAGGTTCCTGAGGATTAGAAGAAAGCAAAAGTTGCATATTTTCAAGAAGGAAGATTTGGGGAACTACAAGGCAGTCAGCCTCACCTCAGTCCTCAGGAAAATGATGGAGCAAATAATCCCAGAAACCCTTTCCAGACACATTAAGAGCAAGAAGGTGAATCAGAGTAAAGAGAATGTATCAAAAAACCATTTCCAGAGACATTAAGAACAAGGTGATTTGGGGTAAACAGAATGTATTTGTAAAGGAGATATCATGCCTGACAAATTTGATAGCATTCTATGATGAAATGACTAGCTCAGTGGATGATGGAAAGGCAACACATATAATTTATCTTGACTGTAGGATGATGGAACAGAGTACACTCTCAGCAAGTTTGCAGAGGACAAAAAACTGGGAGGAATTGCTGATACACCACATGGTTGTGCTGCTGTTCAGAGGCACCTCAACAGGCAGGAGAAATGGACTAACAGGAACTCCATGAAGTTCAACAAAAGGAAATGCAAAGTCCTGCATCTAGGGAGGTATAATTCCATGCATTGGTACATGCTAGGGGCCAACCAGCTGGAAAGCAGCTCTGCAGAAAAGGATTTGGGGGGCCCTGGTGGACAACAAGTTGAACATGAGCCAGCAATATGCCGTCATAACAAAGAACACCAACAGCATCCCAGACTGCATTAAGAGTGTTGCCAACATGTTGAGAGAGGTGATCCTTCACCTCTGCTCAGCCCTGGTGAGAAACAGCTGGAGTGCTGGGTCAATTCCTGGTCACCCCAGTACAAGAAAGATATGGACTTACTGAAGCTAATCCAGCGGAGGGACAAGAAGGTGATCAAGGCACTAGAGCATCTTTCATATGAAAAGAGGCTGAGAGAGCTGGGGGTGTTGAGCCTGGAGAAAAGAATGATCAGGGGGGTCGTTTTAGTCTGTATAAACACTTCAAGGAGTGGGCAAAAAGAAGATGGAGTCAGTGGTATTTGGTGGAAGGACAAGAGGCAATGGGCACAAACTGAAATACAGGAAATTTCATTTAAACATAAAAACTCACTTTTTTACTGTGAGGGTAGTCAAACACTGAAGCAGGTTATACAGAGAGGCTGCAAAATCTCCACCCGTGGAGATACTCAAAACCCAGTTTGATATGGCCCTTAGCAACTGGCTCTAGCTGACCATGTTTTGAGCAAAGGGGCTGGACTAGATAATCTCCACAGGTGCCTTCCAACCTCGGCCAGCCTGTAAGTTTGTCCAGAAATTACTGAATTTTCCTTTATTACTATTTAAGATTCGTTACAGTCAAAATTCAATAGATACAAGGTTGGGTGAATATCCAGGGTTTTTAAGTCCTTGACATGCAAAGTAACTTTCTTTGTATTCAAGAGCATCTAGCAATACAGTTGTAATGCCACTACCACTGATTATTATTTCTGTATTATTATTAATACTGTCATCTTAATTGCTGCTGAGTTTCTATGCCTTGTCTCTTCAGTCTCACCAGCTGCCTAGGACAAATGTTGCATGTTTTGGGATAACAATAGCATTCCATCATATGCATCTTATATTTCATGTCAAAAGATGTGACATCGAGTACTCAAATACATGTATATAGGCATAATATGGTGGCTGTTTTCCCAAGAGGATCTTACAAGGAAAGATCTTTCAGATCACTGTGTTTTGAAGGCTCAACTTACAAACCTGTTTGTGCTTGGCAACTATCTCCAGTTGAAATTGTGTTACTTCCTTGTGAGTGGCACAATGCCACTCTAGCAGATGGGCATCAGTGTAGGCGTGCCAGAGAACTAGTACGTGCATTGAGTTTGAGTATTAGGGCCCAGCTACCTATCCAGGTATGACTCCCTACAAATTTGCATCCTGGTTGAAGGGAGTATGTAATTGCAACTTCAGCTCAGTTTGGCATTACTTTTGACATTCTCGAAATACTTCTGATATTACTGAAGAATACAAGTTTGTTTGCTTGTTTGTTTTCTTGGCAAATAAGGGCTGTGATTAGCAAGGGTACATGGGTGAGGGAGAATGTATTACAACCCTCCACTCTCCCAGTATTCCCTTGGGGAAGCATACAGGGATGTACACAAGTACAACTGCAACCAGGGTGAATTTTCTCATTTAACGTAATAGCTCAACTGAGTGTGGAAGGCAGATTCATGACCTTTCATGCTGCGGAAGTGTGCATATACTGCAGTTTCTTCTGAATAAGATTGCTAATGTTTCAAAGTGCTATAAGGGTCTTTACTTCTCCTTTGCAATTTTATTGACATTTTTCTCCTAGTTTTCATTTGTGCTAAAGTCTAAATTTTACACTAAATCATTTAAGTTTGCTCTGGAGAGGTTGCAATGCTGCTCCCAGGCACACTGCCATGATTGAATCCACAAGTGAACACTCTGTATATTCTTAAAAACCTTATATCCTAGTACAGAAATGTAACAGAGCTCTCAGCTGGTGCACTGCAGTTAAATGCATTTGCCTGCGGTATGAAATCAACATAGTTATTTGTGTTAGGATGTGACTATGGATGAAACTACATAATAGATGCAACTCTTTGCTTTGAAAAGGAACACATACATTTTTTTTCCAATCATTTTTGTGTGGGCGGGGGAGGGAATATGTACATGCAGAAAATGTAATGTTTGCTCCAATGATACACTCAGATTTCAGATCCAAGGGATCTGCTGTATCTTGACAAAACTTGATACTTGTTTGCGTCACATAAGTATCCACTTCTTTGGACTTTCCAAAGACTCTTGACTTTTTAGTTTTTGGAAAAGGTTTATAGTAAATTCTTAGGGTTGAATTCTGCTTGTGTTGAGTTCCATGGTACAGGGACTTCATCTTCGATGAGTATGTAACCTGATGCATGCTAGCCATTTTCCCTGTAAATTTAGCATTATTATGATTTAGGTATGAAAACCTGCACAAAGCCACATGACTATTGTAGTAGAAAAGTTGTTTTAGATGAGCTTGACATAACAAATCAATTTACTCTCTAGTCTGACATATTAGTTGTCTTTTTTATCACAAGTGTTCCCTCAGGAAATCATAATAATAGAAGAGATGCAGAGGTGCCCAATTCAGTTGCACAGTGTTGACTTTGAGTTTTGTGGTATCAGACATGTGCTTGTGAGACTTAACTAAATTTTAGTAACTCATGAGTTGCTCATTATGAGCAAGTAACTTGTTTCTGTGACACAGAAAACAGATGCTATAAAGAAGTGTAAGATTAATAAATTATGCCCTGCACATACTTCAAAATGCCTTAGTGATTCACATTATTAGTCTCAGATGCTATTTACTACACCATCTTTCATATTTGCAGCCTAAGAACAATGCGTACAACACTGACCAAAAAAAAGCATTGTTTTACTGTGAAGTCACTGTTAATGAACTAGCACTCCAGAACAGATATACAGGATATGTGGCAAAGATCGTAACTGCATACCATCAGGTACAAGGTCCTGTGGTCATAGATGTTCTTTGTGTGAGTTTTATACCTATCAATCTGGAAGAAAGTGCATGGAGTGTAATTTTATCAAGTGCAAGATGTCACTGTAGTAAACCACAGGCCATACACAGAAGCTAGAGCCAATAGTAGCTACCACTGTAGCTCAACTGCAGAAAATTCCTCAGGAAACTTACAGTTTAACTGTCTGTGCTGACTGGGACCAGCTAAAGCATGAGAACCTTCTGATTATGACAGTAGCGTTTTACAGGATGAAGCTCTGGCCGCTTAGCTGAGACATCAGGTATAGAAGCAGACGAACTCCTAGGAAGAAGGGCATTTCTCTTCATTAAAATTTAAAATGGTTCCTCATTTGCTTTTGTACTTCCATAGAATGAAACTAAGACCTTGTTGGGAAAATCATGATTAGGAGAGAAAATTATTTTCTAACTCTAGGTAATTGTACTGCTATAATAACTCAATAAAAATGTAACTGAAAGTAGCAGACTTCTGTATTTTGCTACAAAAAAGTTTTATCAGAATTTCCCAGTCAGCTCTGTGGCTCGTTAAGTCCTTCTTATATCAATAATGAGAAATAGAACTAAGCACAAACCTGGTGGCATGAGTGAGTTACTTGTAATAAAACACGCTTTAATGTTCCCCCACGAGCACTGCAGTATCTCCTAACAGTTGCAACAGCACATGGGCCAGCAAATCCATTCCAGGTATTACAGATATCTCCACCAACTGTTCTTTCTCATCAAAGTTCCAAAATGATCATAGGACAATTCAGATGTGAAGGGACATCAGGAGGGCTCTAAACCAACCCACTACCCAAAGCAGGGTCAGCTGTTAGATCAGACCTGGTTGCTCAGCATGTTTGTCAGTCTAGTCTTGAAAACGCCCAGTGATGGAGATTGCACAGCCTCTCTGGCAACCTGTACCAGTGCCTGGCTGTCCTCACGGTAAAATTTTCTCCTTGTGCCCCGTTTAAACCTCTCAATTCAATTTGTGACTGTAAAAGATTAAAAGATACTTACAGCATGTCACAAAATCAAGACAAAATATATTTTCTTTGTCGACCTGGCTTTCTGTAAAGGACTTTTTGTTTAGGAGTTGTTTTTAAATATGCGTGGTATAACATATCCATAAAATACAAGTAATCCATAATTTGAATGAATGCCTCAAAACACAGCTATTCTTTCTTAATCTCAAGGAATGTGATTTTGATTGTTTCCACCTGGTCCTTATTTGTTCCCATCAGAAAACCAAAGCAGCCAGCTCAGCATGGTTGACAGACTGCACTCAAGAGGTGCCCAGAACTGGAATAGCATGGGGTGGTGAGGTCAGGAGTGAGATTCATTGGCAGAGATGTGTGTGGGAAACTTGCACAGCATCTGCCTGCATTATAGCCTTTTACAAGTCAATGCTATTCGGCCCATGCTTTCTGAGCATCATATTTGCTCAGAAAAAAGGCTTTGAACAACAGGTACTTATTAATTTGCTGCTTTCCAGTCCTTGGTAATTACTGCTGGTAGTTTGGGAGGCCAATTACTGGTTTATAAAAGTAAGATGTTATTGGAGAAAGGCTAGGAATTAGACAAATTCATCATGTTGGGCTAAATTTGAAGGTCTTTACTCAGTTTTTAGGCAAACTGCTGGCAAAAGGGATTGAGAAGTTGTTCAATTTCTTAGGTGCCATTTTGCAGCAAATTTTTATTTCCATTTGTCTTTGGTTTAAAACCCCTGGTTATATTCAGTAGCTCCACTTTTCATACAAACACAAAAAATAAAACCCAAAACAACTTCAAGTATAAACCCAGGAAGCACCAAATGGCAATTAAAAAACTGTGACTGACTTTGTCCTGATAAATACATGGTGGACAAACACAGTTTCAATATTACCATTTCCCTGGAGCTAATACCATAACACGATCATAATTTCATCATTTGAACTTGAAGTGACTTTGTGAGAAGTACATGCTGTGATGACCAATCAGACACAATACAGAGGCATGAGAAAGCTGCCTTAGGAAGACTGCAGGAGTCCAGGTGCCTTGTGCTGGAGTCCCATTTGTGGATGGACAGGCCATCAATTGCTGGAGAATGCCCAGCATCCGGTCAAGGATGAGTTGTGTGTCAAAGGTAGACCACGGCTCCATGTTAATGTCTGAAAAATCCCAGTGGCAGTACAGTTTTTGAAAACTGATGACTTCTTGTATCCTACTTGCCTCCATTCATTTGAAAGCTGAAATGGTTTGTGATTGCTGTGAGAATGTTTCAAATCAAATTGCTCAGATGTCTCGAAGTTGTACATTCTTATAGAAACAAATAGTATCTCAGAGGGCAAATGCAGTTTTGCCCAAATTTCAGCTGGACTTTCATGACAAACTTCATGACATAGCTTCAGTTTTCAGTTTAAAATCTTTAGTAAAAGCTGACAAGGTACATTGCTGCTCATGAATATAACATCTATCAGTGCAGATAAACAATGAATTGAGGAGCAAAAATAACTTTATTTGCTGATTTCCTTGATTGCTGTAAACTAATAAACCAATTTTTTCCCAGCAAATTCACTAAAAAAACTCAGCAAGACACTCCAACAACTTAAGGCTTTACATTTCTGTCAGATTGACAAGTCACATTATAAGCCAGGCTATGCAGCAGCCCAGGCTATGGATCAAAAGGAAATTACAATGCAAATTATTTTTGGTTAGGCACTATTCTTTGAGACATCCAGTTCCAGTATTTTGTTTAGATATCTGTAGTTACCAGCAACAGAGAATACCTCTTGACTGGCTCCATTCCTTCTCTTCTGTGAAAACTCAGAAGATAATGATGAGTCATTGCTCCCCTGCACAGAGAAGATACCACGGGGACCGACGTTACTCCTCTTGCTCAGTGTGTGAGAAAAAATCTAGAGAGGAGACATGCTTTGCAACATATTCACCTGAGAAATCACTTCTCTTCCTGTGTCAAACTGCCAGCTTTGGATCAGAGGCTGTGCTGGAGTTCGTTGAGTACGAAAGAATGGCTTAGCCAGCAGGGTTTTGTCTGTAAGAGGAATTTGGCTTGGGAATTAAGTCTGCCAGGTCCATCAAATCCCTATTGCCTTTGGGAATAGAAATGGTCTCTGAAATGAAGAGGCTTCATTTTTTGCTCTGGAGGGGTTTCTTACCTCTTTTCAGGAATTTATTTTCTACTGTCCAAAGAATGTTATATATATTTGGGGAAGTTATGTCAGGGAACTGAGATCTTCAGGTGAGCATAAATCTGTATCGAATGAATTAGAAAAAAAAATCAGCTTGTACCTTTTTATTGCAAAAAATCAAAGAGCTTATTTTGGTGTACAATATGTGACATTGGCCTATATTCTAATAATGTGAATTGTGCAGCTGTTGGTGACCAAATAGAATGATGATAATTCAGTTTGTTTCTGGGATCACTGGCACACACAATAACTTGGCTTACTGCATTGCCAGTGGATGTAACTTTTTTAAAAGATACATTTGGAGTCTTCAGAAAAACGGAGAGAGGATGTCTGTGAGTGGTCCCAGACTGACAGTGTCAGGAATAACAGCAACTTACTCATTGCATAGATAGAAGAAATTTACCAATTCCTCCACAAGGGAGGGAAGTGGGAAGTAGGCATATTTAGTGGTTTTTTCCTGATTTTTGTAAGAGGGGTATGTAGGTTGTTAAAGTTATGCTGTTACTTACTTTCTCTTCTGCTTCAGAGCCCCTTCCAGAAGAGAGGTACTCTCTCTGCTCCTAAGGTAACACTAGAGTCCTTCACAAAACTCAACATTTGCAGTTGGAAAGGTGTACCTCATGTCCACAATCAAGTCTCCGAAAGAAATTAACTGAAATGTTGCAGTCAGTACCTGGAAAACAGCTCTTTGAGGAGACACTGCCTTCTGTTTTTTGCTCCAAACTTGCAAAAGGAGTTGGGGAGAAGGATGGTCAGGTTGGACACCAGGCTACAGTGCTGCTCTGCTATACTGCTTCCTGCGGTTCACTTCAGTGGGAGGTTTGCTTTTTCAACAGCTAGGCCCTGGAGCAGTCCTAGTAAAGCAGGAACCAGTTTTGGTTTTTTTCCCCCTCATCTGCGTTATTGCTTATTTTTCTGGGTGTTAGTTAGTTTTTAACAATATTTTGTGAGGGGAGAAAAATTATTTGTTCCTTGTTGAAAATGAACTCCAAAATGCTCCACTGCCAGAATATTATTTCTTTGCTTGTGCTTGTTTTCATGTTCCAGTTTCCCTTTGCATTACAGTTGAAGCAATGACATTAAACTCTTACTCCATGGACTAGTTCTTAAAATAGGACTATCCTAAAATACAAAAAAAGAAGTTTTTCTTTCCCTTGAGTGAGAGCAGGAGAGGGATGTTCTGGTGATACCCCTCTCTCCCTGTGCTGAAGGGTAAAGCTTTACATATTACATAGAATCTAATTAGAAGTTCCACAACTTTCCTCAGTGTTAGCAGGAAACAGAATTATTATTTTTTAATGTAACCATTCCTCTGAAACAATGAAAACTAGAAGTTACAGTGTGCTTCTGCATGAGAAGATAATAGAACTCTATGGAATTACAATTGCGTTACTATAGAAGTAAAAAATTAAGCAAGACAGTTTAATTCTTCTTGTGAAGTCTCTACTTCTCTAGGGTCGTGTGCAAAATAACAAACAAACAAGCAAACAAACTCACCAGCAGTAACAAGGAGTCAACCTTAGGGTCACGGACCAAACCAAAATCATGACTATTTTATGTCTTCAAAGAAAATGCCTCAACTGTAACACTGAGTCACCAGTATAGAATACCAGGTTTTATTGCATTAAGCTCTAGGTGGAGATGAAATTTCTATACTTTTCTATTATGGACCATGTCTTTGTTGGGTCTACAGCATTTGAGTTTTATTGTCCAATTTGCATTCACTGTCACCTCAGACTTCTGTAGTGGAAGATTGGTGTGACAGTACTGGGACTACTTTTCCCTCATCTTTGGTTGCATTAATTCATAACTATGTGATTTGCATCCTTCATTTAGAGTGTTTCAGTCTGATAACTGTTAGCTATCTGAGAATACCAGCTAGTAAAGCTTGAATGAAAGTGGAAAGGTAATTAATTAATATAAAGACATATAACTCTTTAGAGGCATCTATTTACTAAAAAGGTATAATTTTTGTGGACCTACCAAAGCAGGAGATGGTATAAATTCCTCTTTGCTCCAGTATTCTCTTCCCTCTGCATAATAAGGTAATTTCTTCATCAGCTAGCAACTGTTCTCATAGAACATACTATTTCTAAAATATATCATGCTAATCTCACTAGTTACAAGTACATCACTAGGAACTGCTTTAGATGTGAGTAGCTTGCCAGACACAAGGTCATGTAATTTATTTCAATTAGGAGAAGAAACTGGTGAGGGAAGCACATATCTCTGATGTTAAGATGTTTATATACAGAAGCAGAAAAACTTGCCTCTCGTTAGAAGTGAAGTACCACACTGTTAGAATGAAGTGAGTAAACAGATAGGAAACGGTTATGCACTCTAGGACGAAGCAAATGTGCACCCTGGCTTATCTCACAGTAACTTTGTTCATGGCACCTTAAAACCAATGGCATTTTTCACAAGTTCAGGTCAGTTATTTGAATTATATGCTGCATTAATGAGACTAAAAAGCTCATTTAGACTTCAGTGTCATGATTATAAGAGTGCAGTATACAAAATCTTTCCCTTCCTTGCTATGTGACAACAGACTAAGAGTTTGAAAATTAAAATTTGGGAGGTTTTCTCTCCTCCCTTAAAAACATTAAAAGGGAAAGCCAAAAAGGAATTTTTCATTTGGAGCCTTTATATTCTACTTTCCTGCCACTCCTCAGAAGTTTTGTGTTTCTTTCAAAAAAACCTCAAAGAAAACAAGAAAAGGGTTTTCTCATAGCTGTTTTGAATATTGTTTTTCTTTCAGAGCTTTCTATGAGCTTAAAATACAATTTTCTAGTAATATTTATCAAAATGCATTAAAAATTACATTTTAGAAATGAAAAAAGGTTTTGTCTTTTGAGTGTCCCACTTCAGAGAATGCTTGCATGGGGAGCAGGCCTTCTGTGTCATGCGTGACGCCATCACCCACGCGGCTGCGCTGACATGCTATACATTCTAGTTTGATCCTAGCACAGAAGACAAACTGGAAATCACACACCTCAATGTAGAACTGTGAGCTTCCTAACTGACAGCATGTAGTTGAGGCAAGGAAAAAATAAGAAAAAAACCCAAAACCTGCCTCTTGTCAGCTTCTGTTAAAAAAACAATATCTGATTTCCATAGCATCATTTTAAAGTAAAATTTGGCACCACTACCCACTCTAGGTTGCCTCTTTACAGAAACTGAACTGTAGTATCACTCAGAAGCCTCGCACCAGTGAAAAAATTACACTTTGCTTATCTATATTGTGACTTCAGACAAAATCTGACAATGGAAACCCCAACGACTGATCAGAAGCATGGAATTTCTGATGGTTTGTTTAGTTTGACTGACTCCGGTATGTTGCTGCTATGAATATAGTTGCTATGGAAGGAATGCTTTAGTGCTGTCTTTCTTCTAAAGGGGTCATGATTTTGCAACGTCTCAAATAACACTGATGGCTTAATGTCTGCAAACAGTACCACATCTAACATTTGCTATGCACAGTGAGGACTGTAGTTCATAATATATTTTTCAGAAATTACGTAAAGATATTGGTATGATAAAATGTGAGGATATGCTTAAATATTAATGAAAATAAACAATACATAACACATTTATTTTTACAATGTCAATAGGTAGTAAGAAAGTAATCACAGGCGCATTTAGAGCTTTAACAAGTGAAATGGAGTTTCAGTACTTAAAAGTGGTATTTTGAATTAGGCCAAATCTATTGTTCTCCAATGCAATGAAAATATTTTTACTTTCTGCCCACCAGAACATCATTAAACTGCACTGAGTTGTTTTCTTCTCTCAAACTCAATCAAAAAAAAAAAGCCTTCAGAGCAGGAGCTTTCCATCTCGCTTGCCATCGAGTTTCTTAATGCAGTATTTGGCTCTAGCAAAGATCAAACATAAGTAATGGTTTAAAAATTGAGCCGGTTGTGGGCTACAAGTTTATGAAAACATGATCCAGTAGAGACAACTAATGATAAGACTAAAAGTATTCTGTCCCAATTATGATCTTCTCTACAAACTATTTATATGCCTCAATCTCTCATTTAGCATCTTAGTAGTTCTCAAATTAGAGTCTTCAAGAGAGGACCACTGAGGGATGGATGTTCCCCAATGGTTTAGGGATACCTTAATCCTAAGCAAAAATGCGGCATGACAGAGAGGCCAGAGGGGGTGTAAGACACCACTAGAAAGAGGATTGATGGCTACATTATGCTTCATTTATGCTGGGTGGACATAGCTGTTTAGAATACAGTCTCCAAGCCAATGCTAGGAGGTCAGTTTGCACCCTTGTAAACAGCATTTCAGTTTATGAAATTCTTCTCTATCTGAATGCCAAAAAGTGGGTGCTGGTCCCCAGATTTTTGAATGAAATGCCATGGCTCATTCAGGAGCTAGTAATATCTCACTGGCAACAAGCAAAATTCAACTGAATTGAATATTTTATCATTTCCTTCATGCTTTTTACCAATTAGTCCTCAAAATTATGGCTGTTATTTTTGCTTGCACATACATAAAGCAGTTTCACTACACTTAGAGCCTGTCAAGACACTTTCATGCTTCCTGAAAGATAAATAAGACCAGGTCTTTTAAAACTGCCAGTTTAATACTAAGGGGGACAAAGAATTAACTCTTTGCAACCAATAAGCTTGGAATTTTACAATTAGTATTTGAAAATGAGCCAAAAGGGTTACATTCCTCCTGTAGTAATTTCTCAGGCTGGAATATAAAGCATCATACACAAGCAATTTGATCAGCATAGCCCTGGCAAGTGTTCCTGGTTCTCTTAAAATTCATCCTTTTGTGTCTTAATCTGCAGTAAAAAGGGCAGTCTGTCCTGCTGGCGCGCCTACTTTCCATGATTTTTAAAAAGAACTTTTTCACAGCTGACTTGACGTTTGCATTCCACATGCCAGCAATGTCTTCACTAAGCGTGTGAGTGGAGTAACAATATGTATATAATGCAGTATGTCACTTAGTAATATATCATGGTGTAAAAGAAGATTAATGACATCATCCAGGTAAGGGACAGGATTTGCCTAATATGAGAAATGCAATCATTTAAAAACACAGAAAGAAGAAGAGTGATGATGGAATCTGGGCAGGAGGCATGTAAAGGACAAGAAGCTCATTACAGATGTCCCTATTTAGGAATATCTGGCACTGATTTGGACTTCTAACTATACAGGAGAAAAACAGTAGCAGAAAACTGGTGACTTGGCAGACAGATGCTGCAGACTATGACTGATGTCTTTCTATTCTTCATCAAACAAAATTCAGAACAGTCTTGTGTTTTATTGATCACATCATAAACAAACTAGAAGTAATAATGTAATAATTGACAGTTTGCCCCACAGTAAGACATATGCTTACAATTACTATTTTATTCTTATTACCATATAATATAGGAGTGTTAGTCACAGAGCAGGATTTCATTGTGATAGGGAATTCACAAACACAGAGCAAAAAGATGATCCCCGATTGAATGCCCTTCAGTCTAAAGACTAAACGAAAAACAACTGAAGAGTACAGGCTTAAGGAGAATTATGACATGACAATGTTTGTCAGCAGTATCGCTGCTATCAGTTGATTTAGTGGTGCAAAGATCTACTTTTGGCAAGCTTCTTTGCAAAGGAAAGTTTCAAAGCCGATTTTTGAAGTCCTAAAGACAGCTTTGCAAATGTGCATGGGACCTCCTTCCTATAGCAAGGGACAGGGTAACAGTATATTTGAAAATGTATCAAGTAAAGACTGGAAGCTGAGAGTATTGGGGAATTTTTGACAATACAGAACCAAACATGATTAGAAAGCACCCAAGTAGCAAGTGGAGTAGTTTAGATTAACAAAGGAACAAGAAAGAATTGAAGAATGGTCTGGATAAAACTGGGAGTACAGGTTAGATCAGCACTGTCATTATTTCCATCATTATTGTCTATTTTTATTATTAAATAAATTGTGATTCATGTTTTTCAACCACTATCAAACTATAGTAAAACCCCTATGCTTAAATTAAAAATGTTTGCTGTACAGTGCCACTGAATCCATCAGCATAAACCCAAAAATGAACTATACCCAGCCAAACAGAGCAGACTCAGCTACCCAGAATCAAAGAAACAAAAATAATGAGTGTCACGTAAGTTTAGCAAATGGAACACCATCACATCACCCAGCCTGGAACATACCTTCCAATATAAATGTACACTTGCAAATAAAAACCCTCAAAAAAACTCAGGTAAATATCCAATTCCAGCTAAAAAGCTGCTGGTATGAAATATTTTATTAAAAATGGGGAGGAGGGAGATAAGCTAAACTAATAATAGAACTTGAAATAGATTTTCTAACCATCCTGAAAAGAGATCCATCCCCTTCACTTTGCCATCATAGCCTGCTTCAGAATGACCATTTGCTTATGGAATTCAGTTACTATTTAGAACGTGACACCAGCTGAAATGTAAAATCATGATCAAAGCACAATAAAGCCCATTGAAAGCATAGTTTGTATACAGCTATGTAGTCTTCAGCTGAAGAATTTTCTCTTTCTCTCTCTCATGCACATACATTTTGCCTTTAACTGCATCTAGAATAAGTACATTTTCCAGGGCTATTTGACTCACAACTTAGCCAGACTACACTGATAGCACTTATTTTCTTGGAAAGCGTGTTTTCTGGGCACTGAAGAGCACAATTTTGCTGAGTGCAGGGCCCAGCATTGGGGAAAAAAAAAATAAAAATTTGCCACTTATTAAACTAAATGTCCTTGATGCTTTGTGCAGACAAAAATACTCTCCCCTTGACCCCCCAAGTCCATTAACTTTAGGAGAGCAGTTTTGCAGTTGCTGGTCCCCTATGGTGCCCTTTTCACAGCAACATGATAAGCTCTCAATATACAGTGAGTTGTTCTTTGAAGCATAATGTAGGATATATGGTAGCTTCTTACCTTCCTCCCCCTCTGGGATTCCCAGGATTTGTATACTGTGTGTCCTCCTTATCTGTTTTTCTAAGAGTTCCACCTAGAATTTAAGAATTTATGAATTTATTATCTTTCCCAGGCTTAGTCAATAGATAAGGATTGCACTTTAACTTCTCTTCACAGTTTTTTTATTGTCAAGACAGTTCGAGTTACTTGTTGCTCCAGGCTGTCTGTTAATTTGTTCATTCTTCCAGTGTTGGCATGCTTTACTTATCCATGGGCATAAAGCATACAGTGTTCCTCTTAACGGGAAGCTTTTTAATTTAATCTGTAGAGAGTCTGAATGAGGCAGGCAACAGAGCCATGCCTTTGCAGACAACATAGCCACACTGCCTGCATACCTCGACAACTTTAAAAAAGACTTTCAAATTCTTGTCCCAGTCTGGTCTAGTATTAATGCAAACACCAATATCGATTTTTGGGAGGTGATCTTTTAATTCTTTCCTAGTTGGGAACAAAAAGTGGATCCTCTGAAAAGCTTTATAAAGAGGTACTGCGATGGTGCTATGGTATGGTACTAGCAACGACCTAGAAATGTCAGGCTCAATACTGAGGTGAAGCAGTCATTTCACAGCACTTTTTCCTGAATGATTTCTCTTTAGCATTGGGATGCCCATCTTTGCAAGCCTCTCAATTCCTTCATTTACCTTAGCACAGTAAGTATCATAGTCCTCCCTTTAAACTCTTCCCTTTCTTCTGCTGAATATTTCTGTGAAATCTTGTCAACACTTTCAGGCCATATATACAAATGATCTGGATTGCACCATTATGTATTGTGCTATTTTTTCCTATGTATAAACACTACAAGCATACAAGCATATGAGAGGCTAGTTTGGCACTGTGTCACATTCCCCTTTCTGGTCAAGATCCAGAATACGTGATTGCATTCTGCTATTTGACATCAATTTGTCTGAATGCACTTGCCTGCAGTTTCAACACTTCTTAAGTTAGGACATATCTAACCATAATTTAACCTACTCATTCAAGGAAAGCCACATTAAAATGCTCCTTAGATTAATCTGTGCAGACTATTTTCCATATGTTCCTTAAATATGACAGTAGGATTGAATTTAAAATGTCAACACATTTCATGTTAATGAAGTTTAAAAAAAGCTTATTCTAGTATATTTGGATTTGGCTGAACTGAAACTGATCGAGAAATTAGAAAAGAGTTGGTGAAAAAATAAGCTTCGGGGTGGGTAGTTCTTGGGAAAATCTGCATCAGAGTGCTTGCAGAACTGCCCAGCAGTGAAGAGCTCTCGGCAGTGTGGATGAATGAATGAAACCTTCCTTTGCCCCATCAGCAGCACTTGCTTGTATTGGTCACTGCCCACTTCTCTTATCTTCCTTTCCTCTCCCTTCCCTTGGCTAAATCCCAAGGGCAGGGCAGTTGTGGTACTTTTTGGGCTCCCGCCTAGAGCTGCTGCTACAGCAACCTCCACTGTGCTGTGGGAGCCAGGACAGGTCTGGGTGTAATTCTGGTTCTTTGTTGATATCTTATTATTCTCGCAAATACATTTCCCAGTTTACTTGGAAATTTACATAACTGTGGAGAGCATGAATATCTCACATATATGAGCAGGGAATACCCAATACCCTTGGGTAAATCTGGCAAAGCAATACATTAATACTTGTAAAAAAACATTACAGTTGTGCAATACCTGATTATATGATAGAGTTGTTCCCTGCTAATGAGCAAGTAGCCATGGCCTAAAACAGCGACAAGGAGGAGATAAAGTACCAGAGTCACACAAAAAGAATGCAGGCTGTGTTCCCTTTACACATCAAGACTCTTTCCTGATAAACATAGGGCTGTATGTAGCAGAAAAACATACACTGGCCCATCCTTAACTGGTGCCAGATGACTTAAAAGAGTATATGCCCCACAGACAATTCTTTTTACAGAATGAGAGGCTTTAGGGTACGGTAATAATTAGTGCCCTCTACTGTCCAAAAGGTCCAGCCTATGACAACAGCTCGGGTTTCATGGCTTCATGTAGGCAGACGAGGAACTGGCTCAGAAGAGGAGGGCCAAGCCTTTTTTTATATTAACTGTTAGAGCAAGGATGTCCCAACCTTTCCCCTTGCAAGCAACTGGGACAGCCTCATGACTAATTACTGACTCTGGCTTGCTCACAACCTTAGAAAAGATCATGCAAAGCTTTTAGAAAAAGGGAAACAGGGCAAGACACAAAATGCAGGTCCACCAGACTACACTATACCAGGCAATCCTGAGGACACCAACATAGCTGTTCCCTTGTGCATTGTGGTTGAGTACAGACACCTGCCTCAGCTCGAAGTGACAGCAATCAAACAGTGAGAGTGGTAACTGAAATTTCCTCTCTGATACTTTCTAATACTCTGTGTATGAGTGGATCTAGCTTTTAACATAGTTGTGATGCTACAGCCCCCACCATGGCCTTTTGGTGGCTCATCCCTAATGAGTTCTTATTCTGTCTCAATGCACAGAAGTATCCTGCCCAGACATTGTACTGCTAAATTCTCTGGGCTTTCAGACAACCTGCGATGAAAGATAATTCAAGGAAGGAGAGTTTTTTTAATGTTTGGAATCCCATATATTTAACAGCATTTCACTATATGTTATCACTCATCTAACACCGACTTCTCTGTGAACTCAACAAAAGAGGAAAATAGGCAGAAGAGAAAAAAGAAAGAAGCAGGGTTTCTCCTGCTCGTGGTAGCAGGAGGCTTCAGTCAGGCTGAAAAGACAATGGCCTAAAGGAGAAGACGTGGCTGACTACCAAAGACTGTTGTATACATGACGCAGGCTTTGTACCCTTATTTCAGATGACAAGTAGAGTGGACGCTCACAAAGACGAGCAGTTCAGGAGAGGCAAAAAAGACTGTGTATTAGAAGATCAAACATTTGACAGCCACTCGTATTGCTGGGTCACACAGTCCAGCACACGCAACCTAGTTGATGACTGGTGGCTACAGACATAGTTGTTTTCAGTCTCCTCAAAACACACTTGAGTAAATACAAACAAATGAAAGGGATATTTGATTCGAGCACCTAAGGTAACAAGCTCCTGCTCCACATGAAAGCAGAGCAGATTTGATATGCGGGGAATGAATCGTGACAGCTCTGACACTCAGATGGTGCCCCTCCAAGTGACGTCACCTGCTTGGCCAGTCCCTGCTCTCCACAGTGTATATTAGTTTTCCTCCTTGTCTCAAGCTGTCACTTTAGGTTCAATTCACTGCAGTTGCCAAGCTATTGTAACGGTGAAAAAAGAAAAAGAAACTATCACAGTGAAGTCAGCATGACAGTCTAAGTCCAGTAATCAAAGTAAATTAAAGGAGATTTTATTTTTAAATCACCTCCTCCACTTTCCTCTCAAGAAAGCATTAAAAGAAAAAAAAAAAAAGGAAAAAGACTTGTAACTTCCAAGCCATTTGAAACAGGCTGTCTTACACATGTAAGACTTAGCATTTTGAGCAATGTATTAATGCTTATAACTACCAAAAATCCACTTAGTCTGGCAAGGTCTACTCTTTTTTTAATTATTATTATTATTGTTAATATAAAGGGGACAAATACCTCCCATGGGACCATGGAGACCTCTGCCAACTGCAGTCCCATTTGCTTGGAGCCTTCTTCCATTAACTCAAGGGCCAGAGGTGACACTGTGTCTTACCTACGACAAGATCCAGCCAGGGAGTCTGCTGTGCCCAGTCACAAAAACCCCCAACCTGGCTTCATAATTCCCAAGACCAAACCTGAGCCGGCCTCAGTAGTAATTAGAGTAGTGTCATGCGAAACAATACAAATCAACCCAGCTAGTTCTGCAATGCAAGAAGTTACTCAGCTTTCAAAAAGAGACAGGGTACAGCAATGCTGTGGCCATGCCACAGACTCACACAGTGTAGTGCAGGGGCAGCAGTGGGAACATGTGAATTGAGCCACATATAAGGATTCCTTAACCTTCAAGGTATAGCTGCTTCATGGATGCCAACCAAACACTATGAAGAAGCATGCACAAGGGAGAGAAGGCAGTCAAATGTGTTTGAAAATGGTGACATTCGGCAGTTTATACAAGAAAGGGGGAAGACTGGCATAAAAAACATAGTCATAAGACTTAGGCAAATCTTATGCAACAGCATCAGCATCAATACACAAACAAGCTAGAAGGAGAACCTTATCGCTCCTAATTTGTACATGCGCATACCTACTACTTACTTTTTGTATTATCTTTAAGTCTTGATACAATTAACTTTTTTTTCGGTGAATTTCATACAATCTCCTGATATCTCAGCAATTAGTAGCTGTTCAATTGATAGTCTTGAACTAAGTCTATTCCCAGTGTCCTGCTCTGCATGTATGCGTCTGTGTATCCACATCTTTAGAGTGTGCATTTCTAAGGAATAGGTACAGCTCTCCTGCTGAACCTGAGGCCTCATGTAATCAAAACAGATAATAAGTATGCCTGGATAATCACTGTTTTATGCATGATGTATGACAACATATCTGAAACAGAGTATAAAGCAAATAAACACCAGCCTGTTGCATCAACAGCCAGCAAGTTGGCCACTTTTGAAGGAAATGGGTGACAATCTGGAAAAACATACTTGTATCCTCCTATCAATATTAAATGTGGGTTTTTCCTGTTCAGTTTTCTATTGCTGCTTAACCTGAATGAACTGAGCTCAGTCAAAGGAAGCTGAAAAAGATTTGTTAAAGAACTGGGCAGGAAAGATGAAAGAACGGCTCAGATAAGGACCATTGCTCAAAACACTGGCACAGGGGTTTATAGCTAGAACGGGGGACTCCTTGTGTCTAAGCCTGAGAACAGGAAGATTAGAAAACACCGGTCTGTTAAAAGATCCTGTCCTACAGACTGGAAAGGGTTTTGGGCTGTCCAGAGTAAGAAAAAGCTGTCAGCCTGGAAAATTTAGGAGCTGTCAGAACAGCCTGTAAAGCAAAGCAAGTTGTTCCTCCTGGCTCAGATGTTAAGTACAAGGTGGTGCTGAACGAACTGTGGATAAACAGGGAAACTTTGGTATATGGATGTGGGTGTAGACCCCCTGCTTTTTACTTTGGTATTCTGAAAAGTTGCTTGGGGGTCATTTTAATGAGAGCTACTGTTCCAGGCTTCAAAAGATAAAGGAGGGCCCATGCCTGGACCTGCAAGAGTAGTCACTGGTTGGTACTCACGGGACTACAACATAGGGCCTGACCTGAGAGCTGGTGGATTAAAGGATTCCGCTCCCAGGGAAGTAATGACCTGAGACTCACCAAGGGGGAGAGAAGAGGGACATACTCTATTTGGTAGGCCTCAAGATATGGTAGCAGTTGTTAAAGAATACAGAAAGGCGTGGATTGAAAATAACATTCAAAACCATGTTTCTAGAAAAAGTACTACTGTTCTCAGTTTCTTGTGAGAAAGAAAAAAAAAGAGGAATATTTATTTACAAGCCATTCTGAGCACTGAGGATGCATGTACTGTCTGTATCTTATCCATTGATATTGTATTGACTTTTTCACTTATGTCCTCAGTGGTATATTTCCGCTGACTTTGATTTGGGCAGAAGTCTTCACATAGTCGCAAGTAATTATTATCTTGGAAAGCATAAAATAAAATGGTAGAGAAATATGGAGAGTATCATTACAAGAACAAATCTAAAAATCTTTTTTTTCTGTACTGCAGCTAGTAGGCTGCTCAATTAGAAGCTGTGTCAGATTGCTTAGCATTGATTGCAAATAGCTTGCCAATTTTACTGATATGAAACACTAAAGCGAATGCCATTCACCAGTGGTGCAATAGGCAAACTGGCTTCATGGCAGCCATGTGAACATGGTCTTGCACTTACACAGAGTCAAAACCTGCTCAAATCTGTGGAAGCTTAGTTCAGCAAAGTACATGCAAAATTTCAGGTGTCTGTTTGATTTAATCTTTGTGCTTCCCTTTATTTATGGTATATGCACAGGTGCTTGTGGCCACATCCTCATTTAAGCAAATATAAGCCCAGTGTAAAAGGATCTTAAAATAAGTGTAAATGTGAAGAAGTCTGCTATTAGTTGACTGAATGATTAAAGGATGTTTATTGGGCCAGCACTTCTATGCACAAGAATCTGGACACAGACAGATTCCCTCTCATATTTTAAGACGAATAGAAAGGAAAACTCATGACATGAATTAAGTTACCTATCATGCTGTACTAACAGACTTAGAGACAGTTTATGGTTACAGAGAATAGTTTACAGCCCAACCAAGGGTTTTATGGCAAATCAATACAAAATAGTTTTATAAACTGGTTGAAAAATCCCTCCAACTTACAAATAAAAGTCAAACAAGTCATCTCACAGATAGTAGTTTACTCACTGAATTACTCACTGAATAATTTGACCAACCCTGCACTCACAACACAGTGAACATCTTTGCTACCCTTGTGATGAGCCCTTGAATCAACTTGACTTTTGAGGTGGACTTGCCTCAGCTCTTTATTGAAGTCAGCACCCTAAAAAGCACTAGGAAGGTGATGAAAACCCTGGAATAGGCAGGTTTCCCAGCCTAGGAAGTAAGAAGGCCAGGAGTCAACCCTACTGGCTAAGAGAGCCTGAAAGCAACCTCCTCCTCACAGAAGGAGTATTCTCGTGTGTATACCATAACCTCATGACATGCGGCCTCTCCTCCAGCCTTGGGCTCAGGCCAGGAACTTTTCAGCCGCAAACTGTACTGAGTCCCCTTTGGGCAGGAAAAGTCTCCTTTTTGTCAGGCTCTGAGGACTGCCTGGATGTTTGCTCCCTGCCTTTCTCAGCAGTCCCCACTGTTGATCAAGTCCTGCTTGCTGGGTTTTCCTCCCAGCTTATCCCCTCATTACAAAAGTCTCTTTCCCCACAAAGAGCCAGCTGCCCTCCAGGGAGGCACATCTGCTCACCCACCAGGAAATCCCCTGTCCCCCTGCAGCAGCCAGGACAGGACAGGACAGGACAGAGGTGGTGGCTTCCTCACTGCTGCACATCTGTCCTTTTCCAGAAGGATCAAAATGTAATGACATACAGCAGACAAAAAAGACATCAACTGCTTCATATTTCTAAAAAATGTCATCTTTAATGGTTATAAGACTAATGATTATTTCCCTGAAGCCAAGAAAGGAGAAATCTAAGGCCAAATCAGAATCAGAAGCGACTACATTAGAATCAGTGGAGATATTCCTGAACAGAAAAGTAACCTGCTTTCCTGTCATAGGAGTAAGAAGGATTTCAGAAAAACTTAATTTAAGAAAAGGAGATTCTGGCATTGCTTTTTCTTTGCTTAACTCAGGTCTAGTATATAAGATGGTACCTTCTCCTCTACATTATTTGTGCTCTTATCTACATTGTTACATATTCATTCTTTATTCTGTACCTAATTATATATATTGAGCTTTTCAATTACAGTCTGACATTTGTCCAGGTTTACTTGGGAAAATGACCAGAATTGGTATACTTGGAATTTTAAAGGTTAAATAGGATGATGTTTAGAATACCTTTTCCAAAACTTCACTGGTTGAAATATTTATTGCTATATATACTTAGGAATGGTAAATTTCTTGGGAAGGAGAGCATTTGTTGCACTGAGAAAATCCATAGTTGTGGCAATTGTATAAAAACCCATGGAAGGGCGAGAGTGCGAGTTAGAGCCCCCCTGTATGTCTAGCTCTCATACAAGCATTATTCTAAAATGTTTTCCATTATTTATTTCACACATCTAGAGACAAACACACTGATCCACTTGCAGAAGCAGGCACAAATCCACTGAAGTAAATGACTGTGGATCGACTTACAACAACAGTGAATTTGGCCCTTACATACACAGTTTTATTTCTCCTCTAAGCTAAAAATACCTTCATATTTCAAGACTATGCTTTATTTGAGTTTACATCCCTTAGGACCAACACACAGCAAAGCAGTGAACAGGCTGGAGGGGCTTTAGTGAACAGAGAACTCACAAAATGTGATCACAATGTGCTTTACAGCATGAGTAAATCCCAAGGGATCTTCCACATACAATTCCTAAACACTGAGAAGAGTTAAAGCTGTCTGTCTAATCTATGGAAATGTGAGTTTTGAGCACTGATAAATTGAGACTGCCAAGAATAAACCCACTTTAAAATGCCAGTGTTTTTTTTTTCAGATAAACAAAAAAATGGCGAGAATATCTTTTTCTAAATTTCATACACAGTAATTACTATGTATCTGTTCTTGCTTCCCACGCACCCAAATTGCTTGGAATAAGTTGTCAAAGTAAATTGGCTATTCTTTCAACATTGGTAAATTATTCTTCTATTGTGGACTCCTAGCTTGATAATTTAGGATACGATAATTTTCATTTACTTAGTGTCTTTGACAATTTTGGAACAAACTACTAAACCATTTCTTTTAGAAACCTATTAGGTAATTATTATCCTAAGTAGAATTAGTCTAGTTAGATTTAAGAGGAAAGAATTGATGGTCATAAGATGGAGGTCACGAGGAAAGGAACTATGAAGTAAGATTACTGGGATGTGAAAAATATCCGAGTCATAATACACATAGCACATATACCAACTTGATTGTATTCTCACTTATCTGTAAATCAGCAGCATTTTCTCTGAAACCAGTGTCATTACGCTAGTGGAAAGAAATCAGAATTATGCTAACAGGACGGTGCTGCTGAGAGGACAAGGTCTCCTTCTATTGGCCTATCATAAGTTGCTTGTTCTTGGCTCAGGTGTTTCTGGATTTGCCGGGGCTCTTAGTGGCCACCTTCACAATGCAAGCCCCTGCGCACAGGAACCCCCCATAGTCACTGTGGTCCTCTGATCTATGCCTCATCCTGAAACTCATGCAAGCAAGCACCGAACACCCATGTCTTCCAGTGGAGCCTATTCGCAATTTCCTATATTCCCAAGACTTTAGAAATTACCTTCACAGAAAAGGTAACGTGGCCCTAAATATGCAGCAAAGACTGGACAAATCTATGTTATAAACAGCTTTCCTGCACCATACTCACTGTTTTCTTCAGCTTGACAAATCTATCGACTTTTCTGCAGAGGAGATCCCGTTCCAGTAGAGCATCCTCTGTAATATCTAGAAATAGTAGCAAAGAGAAAGCAGTTATCAAACTGTAAATCAGACTCATGAACACAGGAGGGGTAAAATAGGGACCAAAATAAATAAAAAAAAAACCAGAAGGGATGGTGGGGAGGAAAAGACCTCAGTGTAAGGAAAAACTAACTTAGCAATATAAGTAATAAAGAAGACCCTTCACATCCTCGAAGGGAATATAATTATTTTTAAAAACAGAAAAGCTCTTGACAGTGCAGCTGCTCCCCATATGCATCTTGTGTGCAGGTGAGTCCTTCCTCTGTGAAACAGCTCAGCTTCAAGCCATAAATAGCAAATCATTTTGGTGCTGTGCAACGTATAAGAGAGATCACCTCTTTATATTAGGCAACAGTTTAGATTAAACAGACAGAATTACTTTAGTAAAGATTATATCATACCTTCAGAGGATCCTGAAAAGGATTTGCTATTTCAGGTAGAGGTGCCACTATTACAGAGAGGCTTGTGCCTCTCTGGGTCAGGTTTCTACTGCAATGCCCCACTCAGAGCTCTCGTCAAAAGAACGCTTCAGTTTGCTCCGGTGCACCATAGCACCCCAGGGAGCCTCTGAGCGGCAGTCACCCAGCAGTATATTTCCCAGGTCCCATGTATGTACTAACTGAGAACATTTCTTATGCTGCCTTAACACTGCAGCTGCACACATCAGGTAGGAAATGCATTTGTGCCTATTTCCATACCTGGAACTGACTTACCATGCACGCTTTATTCTGCTAGCAGCTTCGGCTGAAATTTTTACTAAAATGCACCAACGTAACATGGGATAGAGTGTACCCTCAGCAAGTTTGCAGATGATACCAAGCTGGGAGGAGTGGCTGATATACCAGAAGGCTGTGCTGCCATCCAGTGAGACGTGGACAGGCTGGAGAGCTGGGCTGAGGGGAACCTCATGAAATTCAACAAGAGCAAGTGCAAGGTCCTACACCTCGGGAGGAACAACCCCACGCACCGGTACAGGCTGGGGGCTGATCTACTGGAAAGCAGCTCTGTTGAGAAGGACCTAGGAGTGCTGGTGGACAGCAAGCTGACCATGAGCCAACACTGTGCCCTTGTGGCCAAGAAGGCCAACAATATCCTGGCCTGCATTAAAAGGATTGTGGCCAGCAGGTTGAGGTAGGTTATCCTCCCCCTCTACTCTCTCCTAGTGAGACCACATTTAGAGTACTGTCTCCAGTTTTTGGCCTCCCCAGTTTAAGAAGGATGTGGAACTGCTTGAGCAAGTCCAGCGGAGAGCTACCAAGATGATCAGGGGACTGGAGCACCTCCCTTATGAGGAAAGGCTGAGAGTCTTGGGTTTGTTCAGCCTGGAGAAGAGAAGACTGAAGGGAGATTTCATCAATACCTATAAATATCTAGAGGGTGTGTGTCAGGACGATGGGACTAGGCTCTTTTCATTAGTGCCAATGACAGGCCAAGGGGCAATGGGCACAAGTTGGAACACAGGAAGTTCCACCTCAATATGAGAAAAAACTTCTTCCCTGTGAGGGTGCCAGAGCAGTGGCACAGGCTGCCCAGGGAGGTTGTGGAGTCTCCTTCCCTGGAGACATTCAAAACCCTCCTGGATACGTTCCTGTGCCCCCTGCTCTGGGTGTGCCTGCTCAAGCAGGGGTGTTGGACAAGATGATCTCCAGAGGTCCCTTCCAACCCCTACCATTCTGTGAGTCTGTGATCCTGTGATAAAACTTGGATGAATTTAGTAGTAAAGATTACTGGGTTAACTGCAAGAATTCAGTAATTGCAAAGGAAATATTTTCTGAAATTAAAAAAAAACGGGGAGGAGGTCTGGTAACAGGAGAGGTGACTAGAAATGCTGAGGATTTAAAAACATTGTACTTCGCTAAAGAAGGAGAAACCAAGTAACTGCTTCACTACTCATGATCTTGCAGAAGAACAGAGATTGTGGCCTTGAAATACAAGCAAATTAATATTTTGGCAAAATAATTTTTGCTTCAAGAGTAAAATGTAATCTCTAAATGTATGCACAGGTCAGCATACACATAGTATATACAGCCACACAGGTATTTTTGTGGTTTTTGTCACGTTGGTGACAATGACACTGAGACCTGATCTTTGCTTATAAAAGGAGTATAGCATCCGTGTATATCGCCTGATGCATAACACATCAAAGAGAAATAAACTCTCCATTCTGGCTCATTTGCTGGCATTAAGATTAAAAAGGCATACAGATATTTTTCTCTGTGAAACCAAAGTAATAATGAAGCACAAATTTCTGGAAAAATAGAATTATCTTTTTAACACATGCCTTTGCTATTTATTTTCTTTATCAAAAGTGTGGTCCTAAATCTGAAAGTGAATCCAGGCACTTTCTGAGAGAGTTTTGAAGAAAGCAGGTGCAGATGTAAATCTCTTGCTTTACTCCTCTGAGCAAGGTCATTGCAATGTTTTTTTCTTAACATAGGATCCAGAGCAGGTTTAACTGACAGTTCAAATAATAACTCCACATAATTTTGCTGAAATTAAGTACAAACAGTGCAATTCTGAAAGTGAACGAGTGCAAGAAACATTGTTGAGCCAAAGCCAATACGAAAACTTGCTTTGACATTAGGCGAGCTAGACCTTACTGAAATACTTACTTGAGAAGCTGATCTATGAATTATTTCATTCAGTCAAGAGAAAAATAACAGCACAGGCATTGCCTTCCCTCCCTTATCATCCCCTGGCTTTATCCAGGCGCCCAGGAGAAGGCTGCCCTCTGCGCTGCGCCGCAGGACGGGGAGGCCTTGCACCTGCTCCACAGGCCTCTCAGGAGGAAACGGCCCCTGGACGGCAAGATGCCCATCTGGCAACTAAAAGGCAGCAATCCTCTATGCTTAGTGATGTGAAGGGCATAACCGCGGAGGGTCGCATAGCCTGTCTGGCTCCTGTGCTTGGGCTCCTCCGCCGCGAGACGACAGTGAGGCCCTGAGACAGGCTTGGGCTGCGCTTCCCCCGGCACGGCACGGGGCGGAGGCAGAGGCTGGCCTCCCGTGCAAACCGCGTGACAAACACAATTAAATGCCTTGTCAGGTCCCTCTGCCTCACAGGGAATAACGGTACTGATTACAAAGAAACATTTCAGCATTCCCCTTTATTCCCTCGTTTGATCTTAGTAGGAACGACTCTGATAAAACTGATGCATGGTATAATTTTTGATAAAATACATACTGCCTGTGGAATAATGCTGTCCTGGCTGAGGCTCACTCTTGAAAGCCCTTATCCTTTTGTATTTTCCAGCTTTTCAAAACTTTTTTTTTTCCTATTTGTCAGTTCAATTGTGTTAGAAGCTTATCCAGATGCCTCTATACTTGGAATAGAAAAAAAAAAAAATTACTTTGTTAAGATGTTAGGCAGCACTGAATGTAGTTATCATTATTGTGGCCTTTATATCTACATTACAATTTTGTCACAAGCTCAATGTAATATCTAGAAATTCTCTTAAAATAAAAACTAGTGAGTGTGTTATGAAATTATAGCCAGGACAGATGGCCAGATCCTGTCATTGGAAATAAAAGTAATGTTATAAGTGTATAACTCCATTGGGGAAATTGAGTACCATAATAAAGTAGACTTCCACTTTCTGCAATGAAATTCAATGACTGTTGAGGAGTTTAGGGTTTAGAAAATTGAAAAATGAAACCTTTGGTTTTCCGCTGCTGTTTGATGATGTGTAGCAAGTCCCTTTATGGACTGAGGCTAACATCCAAATAGTAACAAGCTTGCAGTGAATAGAGCCCACAGAGGATCAGCTACTAAATCTTGCAATAAAAGCTGTGTGATTTACAGTAAATTCCAGAGGGCTGACAGCACCACAGCTGAGGGCATAAACACTTCTTTCATGGCTGAAGCTTCAGTCAGCTCTGTCTGCTGTGAAGTACAATTGAGCAGTGAGGCATGCTGCTTACCAGCAATGACTTTGATAAATAACTAGGAAGTCCCACTGTTGGCTTAAAACTAGAAGTTGTTCAGTTGCAATTCTGCATTTGTCCTGCTTTAATGGGTATGGAAGTGGCTTTAGCTGTAATCTGTCAGTGATTGATTAGGCCTTCCTGGATCCCTTCCCCGCTCTGCTCCCAGCTCCCTGCTCTCCACAGTTAAAACAAAATTGGTACATATCTGACTGCCCTCTTATGAGGAAAGTAAACACTCTTAATTCTGCTCAAGTGCATGTAAGTTAAATGCCTACAACTGATAAATTGTTTACAGACAACACGTCTTAACAACAGAGTACCTAGGCGCGCAGGTGCTTGTGCAACTTCTGCTTGCCATTTGGTTATGCTGGGGTTTAAAATCCTAATCAATGTAATTAGTGTCTTTTATGCGCAGGTACAAGAGCCATGGCTGGAGTGGAGCCTTGGTTTCCTAACTGCAGAGGTACGGAGTTCCTAGGTCTAAAGCAAGATCATTCATTGATATACTGTGTAAATTTGACATAGTGTTAAACACATGCATGAATGCCACAAAGCTAGTCAGGAAAGAAGCGTAACATCACTAGAAGAATCTCCAATAAGGGTTGAAATATTTGGTCTTTGATTTTATATTCAGATGTGGCTGGATCAAATGCAATATATAAACGATCTGCTCTGATTTGGCAAGGTAGGGGAATATTTTGCATGTAAAGGTTCAGATCAGTTCTTTTATTTTCGGTTGGAAAGGGCAAAAAACCCCAAACCAAAGAAATACTACATCTAGAAAAAGCTATCAGTAATAAAAAGGCAGTATGAGAAAGTCTCTTTACCTGATATCAAGATAAAACACACGAAAATCCAGATTGTACCATCTGACTTGCATAAAAATTTCACTAGACAGCGGACCTGATTCTCAATGCATATAGGTAAAATATTATTGTGAGATTGTGTAAGCACAGACCTGACAAGGAGCAGGGTAGTTCTTGTATTCTATATGTTGTTTCCCTGTAGTTTTATAACTGAGTTACTACAAGTAAACCAGGGTATGTAATATAATGCAGAGCTGCTTTGTGGTACTTAAGAGCTGTGGAGATAAATATTGGGTGTGCATAGCCTTAAATTAGAGCAAACTTGATTCTGCATTCTTGTTTGTGCCTCAACCATGTCTACAATTACTGGGAACAAGGGAAAACGATTGTATGGACTCACTCTTCCTCTGCCACAGAGTATTTTGTTTTTAATAGAAAGAATGTATTGAATCACAACTCTTGTGTTACTTCAGGTTTTCCTACTACCAGAATTATTGAGAATTTTAATTATATGGGTTTTTTAAAATTTCATTTGGTTACTTGTATATGCTACCGTGCTTATTTTCCAAAGGTCTGCGTAGGGGAGGGCCCTCAGTTTTTGACACAGAGGCATCAGTGCTCATGCAAAGTGAACAGAACCATTTTTCTGTTTTACAGTTTGCTCAACACGGAAAAGAGCAGTGACTGGGGAGAGGGTGATCTCATTCTGTAATTTTTTGGGGGTATTTTGTTGCATTCACTCTTAATGTATACTGAGTGTATTTCTCAAGTTTTTATTTACTGAACCACAAGACTATCAAATAAAGCAATGTCACTGAAGGAAAACATCTCCTAGCAGCACGATATGACTTGATTTTAACAAAGTAATTTTCAATCCTTTTCTAAAAAGCGATTAAGTATGATTTTTCATTTCTGAAACTGTCCACTTCTCATTGCCTGACCTACATGCATTGAATTGTTCCAAAAGCATTATAAGGGCAATTATTGTTGCCTTGAACTTCTCTTGCTGTGTCAGAGTAACAAGAAATAAGACATGGAAGAAGGTAGTGTTTGATTAGCTTGAACGTCTGTGAAAAAGGATTTTTACTCCCCTAAGCATTTAGGAAGTAACCTACCCATAAGTATACAATCAAGGAGAGATTTGCATACCTGAGAAACAGCAGTTCAAGCAGGAGAATGTGAGGTCAATCACGAGTAACTAGTTAAGAAATTCAATTGGTGGCTATTTTCCCCATGCTTTTTTATACTTGTGATTTAATACCAGTTGATCTGAACTGCCATTAGTAGCTGCAGAGAGAATCAAAAGCTTAGGTCAAATTCACATATTAGACTGTGAAGCACAGTTATACTCCTGTAAGGTAAGTATTCTACATTTCTTTAAAAGGGACAGAGGTCTTTTTTTCCCATTTAGAATGTCAGTCCCATAATAATTGCTTATTATATCTATCAAAGTTCTAGGAACTCTTATAGCATGTTTTTTAGCTATATCACAAGAGCTTTAAAAGCTAATAAAGTTACAGCAAAGGTGTGAGGATTTTGAGTTATAATGAATTCTTGTAAAATCATTTTAGGATTCTGTCCAGAGGAAGAGGCACTGCAGAGAGGATATGGATCTCTGAAGCTCTGCCCACTGATTCAGCAAGAACTCACTGGTTTGCAGAATCCAATTTTTCCATGGTTGCAGATTCTAGGTTGGACACAGAAAGCTTATTTACATGAAACTGCTCACTCCTTACTTTATGTGCACTGTCACCTCTGTGTCTCTCATCCCAGCTCAGCAAAGCCAATTTTACAGACTGGCTCTGCCAATAATCATGCATATTCAGTTGTTACTGATTAATGCTAAACCCTGAATTTTATTTTAAACCAGGTGGAATACACAATTTATACATGTCTTTTCTGAGAATGAAAGCTATACACATGAAGCAGTTCTTACTGTTTAGTAACAGTTATATTTTAAATCCCATCACTCAGAAGAGTAAAGTATAATAGTGCAGCAAACACCATTTAGTAGTGGCACGTTTCATTTGGACAGCCACTTAATTGAGATATCTTCCAGGGAAACTGTTTAGTCTACCAACTGTAAATGGCAATGACTACTGCTTAATCAGAACCATTTTAGCATAAATTTTGCTTAATAGGGAAACATTTGCCTGGTGACAAATACTTAAACAGTGTTTAACCAAGTGTTAAATAGTGATAAAATTCTAGACTCTCCTTTTTAATTTTAATAGAGAAGTGCCAGATAAAGATTAGAGGGAAAATATACAAGTTGAAATGCTGTAAATATCCTGGGTTTTTCTTTGGTTTTTTTTGTTCGTGTTGAGTGGAGTATTTTGTCATTGTAAAGCTTTTTCAACTATTTTTAAGACTTCATCTTGTAACTGGGACAAATACCTAGGAAGACAGAACATCCACGTATGAGCTAATTAACAGATTTCTGAAGTCAACTTAAATAATAATAATGTGGCAACATGTATGTGCCCTGCTAAAACATATCTTGAGTCCCCACCACAACCACCCACAGCAAAAGAAAGCAAAATCCAGTCCTGACACCAATAGCCAGAGATCACCTGCTCATCCCAGAAAGTGAACTGCACATATGAAAAGACCACTCAGAACAACTTGCCTGAATATATTCAATAAGCTTACCTAAAATAGCTATGACTGTTCTCAAAAAAAACATTGGTAAAAATGAAACCAACCATTTCAAGGTCCCATCAGAAGGACCCTACATATTTACTCAGGAAAATATAATGGGTAGAAGTGTTTCATACTAACATATCCTTAATGAAGAGACCTTACTCCCACTAGCCAGTCTGTCATCTCTTAGACAGTATGTAAAGATGGCAAGAAGTGTCTTCTGCTATCATTTACTGTTTCAGGAGATATGTCATCAGGCAGTCCCTCAGGAGTATTGCTGCTATTAATAATTATAGCTTAAGGATCCAATCCTATAAAGGACTAAGCACCTCAGTGAGAAGTCAAGAGGCACAAAGAACTATTGAAAGGCTGAGCACCATCCTGGATCAGGCCCTTCAGTACTTGTAGTAAGCACTTGACTCACTCTCATGGTACAATGAGCAGTCAGTGCAATGCAGTAAATCATAGCACATGTAAAAGGTTTTCTTGAATAAATGGTTGCACTAATAGTATCCCATTTAATTAGCAAAAAACATATTGAAACATGTCACAGAAAACATGGCAGGGTGATCTCCACAATATACAGCAGCTGACGAGTTACCTGGATATTATGAAGATGGGTGACTATAACCCAAATATAGAGGTATCTATTCCAATAGGCTGTATGACAAGTAGTCTATTGTTTCATTAATTTCTACTTTTAAAAGTTAATTTCTTCACTTTTTAGTATTAGTCATGTATTATGAGAATTAACATAAAGGTGATGATAATGCATGATCTTTATAAGCCATCTTATTAAAATGAAGCTATTTTTAATACTTTTAAGAGGCCTATCAGAAAACACAATTTATATCCTCAAAGTATATTTTGTCAGTTTCAAGTATAATTTTTGCATTCATATTCTTTTATGAATTTTAATGGAGACACTTAAATTGTAATTATTCCTCTCAGCTCAAATGCAGGTAACAAATGGAATTCAATCAGTGTTTGCGCATAATGACCATCATTAAGAGAGAAATAATAATGACATTCTCTCTGCATTAAACTTGCAGACTCTTTACACAATGATCTGAATCCCATTATTGATCTCCATGGAGATATGCAATTGTCACCTATTCTGCATAATATCTGAATGTTAAATACATTTGTTTGGAACAAATATTTTAATGAATACAGTCAGTTCCACTTAATTAACTATCTGATAACTGAATATTTTTGCTTAATAATTGAATATGGAACATCAAAATTGTCCTATTTTTTAATCAAATGCACTTGAGATTAGACACAGACATTCATTTAAATGTTTGTAAAATGTACATATAGTTTAAAATTTCTGTTAGATTTCTTTAAAGAATACATATTAAGATACTGGCAAAGTGTTTAGAAATAACTTTTTAGTCCCCTTTGTTTTTAATAAACCTTGTAAAAGCTTCAAACTGAAAACATTTTCCTTCTAAATCTACCTCATTCCTTTTGTGGAAAGATATCTCTACGAATGGTTTTTCTATCAAAAGGTTGCTCATGAAGGTCTGAATACTGGCACTGAGCTTCTCTGATGTCTTGTGAGAAACAAGCATTGAATTATTTGTTTTAAGAACCAGATGGCTAAAATTATCTAGATTTTGTATACATACATAAGAAATGAAGAGCTAAGAAGGTGTTTCTTACACCTTTCTGACCTACCAGCATTGAAAAAGACAACCACAGCCATTTTTGCTCAGGTCAGCATTCTGAAATTTAAAAAAAAAAAATAAAAAGAAAACACTCTTAAATGTAAAACAAAGAACTGAATTTCTCATACAACTGCTATTTTACATTGATAAAAATGTCTTACCGATTCTAAATTTAAAAGTTAGGGGTTTTACCTGTGATAAAGATAGCTGAATTCAACCCTGTCTGAATAAATAAGACACCTAAAACTAAAGAGGGTAATACCAACGGACATTTGGAGTACCTACCTCTGGAGGCAGCCATCTTGTTAAAAAGAGCACTTTTGGTGGCACTGGCGATGGGAGAGGGTAGTAAAAGATGCCTTAGAGGAAAGTATGAGAAATCCCAAAGTGGATAATTAAATAACTTGGCCATAGGGGAACTTTCTTCCCATTCTCAGTAGTTGGCTAATGCTGTGAAATATAAGGAGCTGTATACTTTATTTAAAGAAACACTGAAACTGTAGATTTTTTCTTTATCCATGTAAATGACTATTTCCTTCCTAGGATCCTGCTGAGCTCTTGGCCTCAATGATGACTTATGGCAATGCATTCTGCCATATCTCTACATGTTGTAAAAATGCTCATTTACTAGGAGAAAGGACAAAGAGATAGACTGATTTACCGTATATCATTTGTTATTTTATTTTTCATAATCCTTTGCACATGTCTCCTCTTCATAACTCAGGGTTTCAGAATACTCAGGCTTTCCATGTTTCTACTTCTGTTTTGAGGTCACTTTGAGGGTTTTGAAAGACCTTCCTTTCAAATCCAAGTCTCAAATTAAACCCCGTGTGCATGATACTCCATGGATAGATGAAGAAAGTCATCACTATACTACAGCCTGGTCGATTAGATTAAATCAGCAGCCACTGTGTACCTCCGTTCTTGCTCAGCCTCAAACCTCATTGGCAAAATGTCATAACTTTTTATTTTCAACCTACTACCCTAAATCAGCTCACGCTGAAATCAGTAGTAACATTTTTTACTAATATCAGGCAGAGGAGAGCTGGACTAATACTGAGCACTTCTAAAATACTCATATGCTTTACGTTCCCTGCAGACATGGCACAAGACAGGAAGAACAAACAAGTGAGCTGGAAGAGCTTAATGAAAGTCTGTTTTCTAACCCAACAGGATTCCTGTTTAGTGATGAAGGATCTCTAGAAAAGGGCTTCCAGAAAACACAACATATCTATTTTCTGCAAGACCAATGTAACTGCTTCAACATAGATTAAACTGAGGAACAGGCTATCTTTTTATTTAAAGCTCAAATTGGATTCCTATCAAAATCAGTCAATATGCTTGCACCAGTTTCATACAGTTAGAATAAGGACTAAAGCAATGATGTTTCTAGTTCATGTTTAAGTCACCCACCCACTCGTCATGTCTTCTAAAGACTAAATGGAATTTACCTATCAGTTTCTTTTCACATCTCCCACAAAGAAATAGTAGATGTACAGCAAAATAAGCAAAGAGAAGAGCAAAACCTTTAAATGAGAGCATTTCTGGCTGGGAAAATACATTTTAAAAAAATAAAGCAAGCTTTAAAGGTAATGGAAGAATCAGAAGCAGTGTGCTTATGTGTTTTATCCTTCCTCCCTCTTTCTCTTTCATAATGAACAATCAATTAAAGTGAGAGAAATATTTTAGCAAGCACTATATACAGGATACTGGAAGATCAGACATAGAATAAAAGATTGTGAGCCGCTGGGAGAAGTACATGGGAAAAATTTTAAAGCAGGCAAAGCTAGAAAGCCTATTTGAGAATCATCACCAAAATAAAAATCATTTAGCAGAGTATTCTAGCTTAATCTTATGCAAAATAGTGTTTGATCCACGTTACTGAAAACACTAATTGAGTAGCTGCACAATATACCAATGTAGTTGCTAAGGACTATTTAATCGGGATCCAGGTACACCATCATCTTCAGCCTGGGTGGTACTGGCAGTATTTGTATATCTCTATATTTGATCATTCCGTTTATATTATACAGAATGCATGACATCTCATGGATGGATGGAGAATGTGTTTACTATACCAGAACTCGATCATTATCTTGGGTGAATGGCCAGAGTGTGTCCCAGTACTTGCTCATTATTATGGGGGCTGCATACCAGTAATTGATCACTCTTCCAATACTGTACAAGAGCTCTTAGGGTGCATGGAGGGGGAATACATTCTGTATGTAGATTCCACATTTATTTTGTTTTGGACAGTGAATTATACAGAGAATGAATTATAAAATGCTTGTGTCCTCGCTATTGTTTGTCAGGGGAAGGAACTGTTGTTTTGAGAAACAAAAATAAAACAAAGCTGCCCAGAAGACTGAGCTATGACATGGCAAAAGAGTAAATGCTTGGGAGAAAGAATGATAATATTGCTCAGGGAATACCAGAAATGTAGAAAGAAGTAAAACATATCAATACACAAGTTTTTTAAAAAATGCATAAATAGAAAGGAAACCAGTGTTCCTGCTATGGCTAGAAGCATACAGACAAAATGCATAGAACCAAACAAAAAGATTAGGGTAGATGCCAATGTGGTTGGGTAGTAACAACTTCACTACACATTTTACATCAGAGGCAAAAAGCAAGTCTACTGATATACCACTTAAACAGCATAGTCCAGTTCCTAAGCTGTGCTCGGCATCTCTGATCTTCTCTAGGTAAGCCATAGGGGGAATAGTAGTCCCACCATTAATGACAGTGTTCCAAACAAAAATATATTTACTAAACTGAATTTTGAATGGAATGGGAAAAAGGCATTGCCATAGGCAATATGGAGGATAGGTGTAATTCTAGCATTTTGGCTTGTGTTGTTACACACAAGAGGTATACTGTAGGATTTTCAACTGATATAGTTAAAAAAAAAAAGAAACACACAGCACAAGAATTATTATCAGTCAGAGATAATGCTATTGTATCTTGCTACTCATTTGCACTAGATGAGGTACTAATATGTATATAGAAAGGGAAAGAAACAAGCAAAGAAACTTTATTTACTTTACTTGTTCAATATGTTGTTCTATAGGTGATTTATCCCCATTACCGACTTGGCTATTTTTCAGCCTGTACATTTATTTGTTTTCAATGTGCAGTGCCAAGATTGGCTAGGATGCCATCTTTGCAGCATTATTTTTTAATGGGTAGCAATCCCAGTATCAGTAATATTGCAATATATTTATAGACAGAGCAAAACAAGGAGCTAAAGCATAGGGTGACATTCTGCTTGCACTATTATACCAGACCAAGGCAGCAAGCAATGACTAAGAACTTGTCAACACTTCACTGGCTCTTCATTTGTCACAGCTACTATAACAGAACATAACAAACAAGTCACTTCTTGCCAGGTTAATTTTTTCCAAGGACAGAACTCCTTCATAAGACCTGTAAATATAGTGGCCCAAGAAAAGGCGTTACAATAGTGCCATATTGCATTGCCTAGAGGAAGTTCTGCTGAAAAGAGCTAAATAGTGAAGTCATTCCACAGTCATCACTTTTCAAGGCCACATGTTTCTAAAGCTGAAATACATCTGAGGAGGAGATTCCCTTTTGGACTAACCAAGAGGCTTACAGAAAACACAACTAGACAGGTTTTTTAAAAAGGAAGAGAAGCATGTCTAGCTTCTGTACTGAAGCTTGAAAACAGGAGGCAACTGGAATTTTTTAGGAAGGTGGAAAAAAACTAAAAACTATAACCATTGCTAAATGATGCGCTAAAGCTGGTATTATGAATCCCACATGTGGATTGTGAACACTCTGTGAACACACTGTAAACACAGGGCTAGAAAGTGCAGCTCCCATTTAGCCAGAAGAAAACCATAAAGAAGGTGTGAATTTTGTACCATGTTCTAAGTAATTAACAGAAAGAAACCTGTATCCAATTTGTATTGCTGAGCATTGAAGCAGGACATAGATTTTAGAACCACAGACATAAGAGAAATGCCATATGTAAGAAGCGTGCTTGGAAAGAGACTGGCTTGTAAAAATCAATGCAGAAAGGTTTTGTGTGAACAAATGCTCAAAACCAGCAAAGTACTGTTCCACAGTCAATGGCGTTTGCCCGCTGCTCTTCTTCAAGAGATTGACATGTCACTCACTGAATTCAAACACTTGTGAGTATGCAGCCAGCAAGCTAGCAAGTCTAGAGGAAGAAGACAGGCAAAAAGGGCATTGTTAGTTTTCTTAGCAATCAGTAAAGATATGTTTATGTTGTCTTTTGCATAGCCATGCGTAGAAGTTATTTCTAATTTTCAGCACCTTTCTAACAATTCAAAATTTCACCAAGGACTTCAGCTGTTTATTGCTTGAGTATGCATTTGATAGTTCTTATAGTGACAAAAGAGTATTGATGAGGTTGAAAATTAAATGTTAAAAGGGAAGCATTGTTTATAAATTGGAAGCTGGAAAAACCCAGAACAAAACCACCCTGTAACTTTCCACTTGCTTATCCATCTCACAGAAATGTAACCTATAGAAAGTAACTGGCCCCCGTGCTGAAATAAGGCTAAGAGGACTGAGTCAAAGGGTTGGAAGAACCAGACTTGGACCAAGGTTTGGACACTTATGACTTCAAATGCAAGGCAAGAGCTTAAAACTCAGTTCTGATCTATACCTAACCCACAGCCTTGCACACAAAAAAAAGCTCAACGTGAAAACTGTTACACACAGTCTGTATGAGAAGGGTCCTGGCATGGTAGGCATGTTTAAAAAAGGAGAAAAAGAACATGAGGAAGAAGTAGCTAAGAAAAAAAGAAATGAAGACTGGAAAATTTAGTTCTATAATGTAGTGTAGTTGTTGTGTCCCTACAATGAAATAGATACGGCAAGGGCAGATTCAAAGGAAAATCTTCCTGCAAGATAGACGAAGCAAGTGAAGGTTCCTTTTTTTGCAATATTAGCTTAAGGTTCTTGCTAAATTCTCATTTACAAGGGAGCAGAAGCACAAGCTGATAAGCTACTGTGTCTCAACCAATAGAAGCAACACTTTGAGGTGAGGTGAGGTAACTTACCACAAGTAGGCATGCTCAGAAATATATAATTTAGTTTTCTGGAAAATAGCTCCACATTGCAACAACAATTCCACAGTGAAGTGAATTCCACAATTCTGCTTCCAAGTACTTCACGAGAAAGGAAAAAAGCTGAACTCACCAGAAAAGCTATTCCGTAGGAATTATTCACTCAGCTATAATTAATAAAACAAAAAAATCCTGCCTTACCTTCAGGTCTTTTTGAAGTACATCAAGGTTCCCTGGTTTGTGTTGATTGTGGAGATGGGGCTCCCTTATAATTATTCTATCTCTCCAAACCAAGGCTTCTAACTGAAGCAGTGAGAGGGAGGGCAAAGGCAAAAAAGTAGGGAATAAAAGGGGAACAACTATAAGGACAGGAGCTGGGAAGCTTGCAGAGAATAACCCAGAAAGCACAATATGATGGTAAGTTTGTGAACTTGCTGCATCTTCCTGAAATATTCAGAAACAGCAAGGTTCAAAGCACACTGACATTTGGGTTCTCCTCTCTAAGACAGACATTGCCATTTCCTTCACACCCAGGTCTCAGAAGGAATATTAGCAGCTCCAAAATGCTTGAGCTCCTCTGTGAGATGGTGCATTATTACAGTATTTCTGCTGATTATCTTTCCTAAAACCAAAAGTCAAATAAAAATAATTACTTGGATGCCTCTTTTCACATCCTCTGCAGAATATTGGGTCCCTCTTGTGAAGGATACACAGCTGTTGAATCCTTCTCTCTGGGGAGAACTGTCAATGCATTTTCTTTAAGCGCTAAGCCTCCATGAGATACAATTGCAGAAATACTTCAGTTTTAGCCAGGAATGCACTTTTGAAGAACATCAGTTGATTGTCCTCACCGACCACGTTCTGCAACGTGAAGTGCACTAACCAAATTTTGTTTGACTGACACCAAACCTGACCGTGCCTTACAGGCCCTCAGGCATTGTGCTTCACCTACTAATGGGTGTTCAGTCCCTGTGACCAGACCAAGGCAAGTACAAAGCAATCCCCTTACATGTGCAGGGTGAAAAATGACTCCTCAGTCCCACCTGTTTTGCCTTGTAAGCCCATCCCATTGCATTGCTTTACTTGCTTATGTAAATGCAGCCAAAGTATTTTCTGTACTACCTATGCTAGAATACCTTGGATTAACTATGTTAAATATTATTTTATTGTAACTCTTCACTGTATAGAAATTAAAAATGGATGTCTCTTACATGTTACTTCCTTATTTGTGGTACAGTAATTATCCAGGTTTTGTAAAGCCACATGCAGTCTGCCTCTTCCAATTTCATTCCAAATGCTGAATGCATTACAGGCTCCCGGAGCTGCCACAGAGAGGAAAAATAAACCCAAACTTCTGTGGCTTCTCCGTTTATCCATTAAACCAGCAAAAATCAGTGAATTTCCTCCATTGTTCATTGACATTTCCTGTAAGGTTTTACTTTTAAAGTATACTCAGTCTTTCTACTGTATGTTTATTCAGCCTGTTGACTTTAGTAGACAGCATTTGCATCATACAGCCACAAAATTAACGCTCTTCCCTTCAGAGGGAGCTGTACACAATGTCAGTAGTTTGTCTATATGGAACAAAGACAAATTATTCCAAGTGAAGGAATGAAGTATTTAAGAATTACCAAAAAAAATTACTATTATTACAAATAATACTATTCAAACTTTCAGAAACAATTGAACTCTTTATTTTATCAAACACACTGGAAAAAATAGTTGCAAAACTTTTAAAGTCTGCTTACATTTTGACATAAGCAATTATCTTGTTCCAGTATGATTTAAGCTGTTTATCAACAATGTGAGTTGATAAACTTAGACTAGTAAGTTTAAGTAAACTAGTTAAAGTAGTAAATTTTAACCCTGGAAAGGATGGCAGTAACTGGAAGCCCATTCTAATGAAGGACAGGTGAACCCTCTCCAGCTCTACACTTCAGTCCCATAGAAGTCCCTGACACACCCTTTTCTGGTCAGGTTTCTGCATGTGGGTATAGAGGAAATGGTAAAAGACAGAGAATCACCAGCAGTTGACTAACTCGCATGAAAAACTGAAAGGAGATAGTATTGAATGCAGGCATCAATTTATACAACTTTCTGTTCATACTGCTAATCCCACAGGGGAAGCATTCCCTTTGGGATTGCTTTTCCACACCTTCACCATCACAGTAGTTGTAGTGAGGGATAAACTAAGTCACATGATCTGCCATTTAGCTTAGGCTACATTATAGATACATATATTAATCTTCGAAAAGTTGTAATGCAGAAGTTTATACCCTAGTTTACCTTGCAATAACTTCTTTATATATCTAAGTGTAGATATGTTGAAAATGAGACTTAGATGTTTCTTCTGTTTGTCTAGTGTTTCCAAACCTGAACAAAGACAGTTCTGGACAAGGGAGAGCTACAGAGGTCAACAGGTCCTGCGTTAGCCAGTCAATAGCCTGAAAAATAGAAGTTACAAATCTGATGACAAAAGTTGCCTGAAAATTAAATTCAGTTAATTTTTCTGAATAAATCAAATAATCAAGTTCCCCAAAGACATCACAAACCTGCAGTTTAACATCCAGAGGTGAGGTTTCAAGCTATTCGTGGGTAAGTGCAAGCACCCACAGCATTTTTCTGGCCTAGATGGATTAAAGATTTGGCGATCACCAAGTTAAGCCATCTTGTTCAGTTACTCTATTCTTATATTCATGTAAAAAAATATATTGAACACCTGCTATAATAGGTCTTTACAAGCACAATTCAGAAGATGAGCCTGTTCAGCATTTCAGGAGTTTTGTAAATACTGGCTTTCTTTTCTAATCTAAGTTCTAGTACCAATAAATTGTATCTCGATTCATTTGACATTTTATTCCATGAAGCACTGAAATGTGTTTATGACTCTCAAACACGAATGAATAAAAGCTCAGTTGACCATTTATGCATCAAAAAGAGAAGCAGATAATGTTATTCATGGGAGCATAGAGACCAGATGACTGCAAGAAATTATAGCTCGCTATACCTGTGATCTCTGGACAAACAAAGCTCAGATTTTTCAAGTAAAAGTAGCAATCTTCATTAGACCAGCAGTCCCAGCTTCAAGAAAGCCCTCTACCTATGCTGAGGGGAAACAGTACATTTAAAGTAGGACTCAACCCCTGTCCTCATGACAGCCAGTTTCTCATGGAATCCAGCGAGAGCTCTGCTGGAGTAAAGTCTGACAGACCTCTTGTTCTCCAGAGCACAGCAACTGATCTGCACTAAGCCTTACATGGAGTTTAAAGTAGGATGCATTTGAAGGGCATTTGAAGACTTAAACTTTGCCAGCTATACTGGTCATTGCTCATATATCTGTGATACACATTTTTGGCACAAACATATAGCTCGTAAAATCATTGCGAAGATGACTGTCTTAATGCAAGATAGATACGTGTGACCTAGTGTTAATTGTTGATGTCAGTTACAATGACAAGGGGGATCATGTCATTGACATCAGACAGAAGACAGTGAATGATTCTTTGATTCCAATTATTTATTTCTTTAGGATGGTTTGCATCTAGATCCCACCAGTGACAGAGAAATGACCCAGTATCCCTTGTGTTCATGAATCCATGAATTGTGTAAAGTCACAGAAGAAACAGAGATATATAGTCCTACTTGTAAAACCATTTCATTCGTGGTTGAGAGTCACATTAAGGTGACCATTCCTTTACCCTGGTAGAGCACACAAAGGCTGTGCAGCAGATATGCCAATAGATCACAGAAGTTGTTGGACATGTGCAGTTTGCATTTTCAGTTGATGTTTAGGCAATGGTTTAAAATCCCTTCTGTGGCATGACTAAATGGGTTCTTGGCATAGCTTAGACTTGTTTAGGGTCTACCTAATTCATTATAGCTTCTTCAAGCTGTATAAACATATAGCTCAAACCATGCAACTGGAGTCTTTCCCCTAATATGTTCCTTCTTTAGCATGTTCCCTGACACTGATGTTTAAGACTATTTCACAACTGTCTATCATAAAGTAGCAAATTCAATGCTCAGGGAATTTCAGGGACTTTTAAAAGCTCTCTAGCTCTCAGAGAGGGGCAGAAGCAAAGGTAGGTATGGAGGTGCTATAAGAATTCAGGATGTTTCAGAAAACTAAATTACAGAAGGATTCTAATGAATTCATTTCTAGTGTGCATCCTGGATTTCCTCTTTCTGTCCTCAGAAAGAGAAGTAGCTCCACGGCTAATGAAAAAATGTGAAATGACAGGATCAGAAGAATAAGCAATAGCTTTTTTGGTGTATGAGTAGTCATTTTTAAAATGAAACATTTAAACCAAGCCCTTTCACTGTTCACAGGGCTTTAAAAAAAGCTACATACATTTTAATACACAAATAACACATTCAGATCATCAAACCTCAGACTGAAGGGTTTCATCATCTTTTTCTATAAGGTACACCATGGAGGCTTATTAAACCCTCTTGGAAATATATTTCTATTTGAAACCAGAAAGTTTTCTTATCCTGCTAATTAAAAAACAGAGGACCAAACAAGCCCAAGGGTCAAAACTCACAGAATCTGATAATAAAATTTTAATCTATTACACTTAAATAGTTTTTAGAGACAGATCTTCAAATGATGCACATATTTTTACTCCAAGTTAAGCCAAACAGAAATCTGATTTTGGTAGTTCTATATAAAAAAAAGCCTATGAAACTCCCAACTATGAGAAAATTAAAAGCACAAACAGTTTTACTAAGATAATGTTGCATCCTTGTAAGCCTACTGTGACAGATCAACGTTTTTAAGCAGGGACAAAGTGAATCCATTAGATGAAATACTGCCATCATTACCTATTTTTAGCAGTAATAATAAATACAGTCATTATAATGATGAATAACTAATGAAATTGCAGGCCCAGGAAACAGCATTGTAAAGCTTTCAAGAAATTAGAGTCAGATCCTGGAATTGTAGGTATTATCAGTCCATGCCTTATTTACCTACTGACTTCAGTAGGACTTTTCAAATACTGCATATCCTAAAGCTGAATGTAGAAAAGGGAAACAGGATAGAAAAAAAACCAACCACATTACAGTCAATATCACACCCGGCTATAATCCAGCATTTAGAACAATTTGTGCTAAGAAGAATTGCCACAGACCCTACTGGTTTACTATTACACAGAGCTAAAATATGTTCTATAATTAAAAACACTTCAAATAATGCTTTAATAGAGGGGACCCTTGCACCATCCACTCTCCCCAAGACTTGCTAAATTCTACTTATATTTCTAATCAGGTATTAAGTAGATATAATAAAATTTGATAAATGGGCCACACTTTGCACTGATTAAATGATCAACACAATGGCATTACTATGCTTTCATTTACTATGTGAGCACAGTGACTAAAAGCATTTAAAATATTATCTTATCCCTACCTCAAAAACTATTTTAACTATTTCCAAATTTTGAGGAATTTTTCAAAAGTCGCTATCCAGAAACAGACTATTCTGGAGACACAGTGCAAATCTGGGAACTTTCTTAGATACAACCTTCCACCTGTTTTGTGGTTTTTAGCTTTCTATTTTTCTTCAGATAGTAAACATGCCTGAATATCTGAAAGGTACCAGAATGTTAGCCTCAAAAATAGATGCCTGGTTTTTAAGAACAGATTAAGTACAATAACAGGAAAAATAATGTAAATTATCTTAGTCTTAAAAAGTCTTAGCAATATGTTCATCTTGAACCTAGGATTTTATAAATTACCTGTTTTCTATATTTCTGCTTCCAAAACTATTTTCAACAGGAGGAATTTCATTCTCTAATCAGGTTTAAAGTTAATTCCCAGTTCTAGCACTATTCAGTTTTTTCTGACTTTGTTTGAACAGCAAGCTTTAACTATACTTACCAACTGTCTCACCTTATGAGTGCATACAATAACAGTTTAACTTTCCTTGGATAATCAAATACTAAAGATCATCTCATTATTCTACTAAGCATAGAAGGGGATTGTCTGAATGTAAATATTTCTGGAAAAAAATACTTTTTTTTAAGTTGGACAACACTACATGAATGTCATTTTCTGTCTATATTTCATGTAAATAGAACTAATTTTGAGAAATAAATCAACAAAAAATCTAGAATTTTTAAAGGTGCCATTTTAAAATGTCATTATTTATGGGTTAATATATAATGGTTCTATTAAGTTTTTGTTTATGGCAGCTATCTAGCCCTTAAATGAAAATTCTTTCAGTAGCATGTATTTCAATATGGTAACATGAAGTAGGAATGCATGTTTTCTTGAAGCTAATGCCGTTATCTAATATCCTATATACATTTAGCAAGTTTCACTGATGTCACTGCCTTTTTCCAAACGTTAATATTAATGATAACCTGAATGGCATCTCTCTAAACTTAATTTACTTTTAAAGAACCCTATAGCATATGTACCTTCAAGCCTGAATCATGTAAACATTAATACTTTCAAGTTTATTTGCCTTTTGCACTTAGGCAGTGCTCAGATAGGTGGGAAGGTGGGTAAATCTGGCCATCTCCCAAGACGTGACATTTTCTTTAGTCAGTTAAATGGAATGCAGATGCCTTCATCTCACTCTAAAATCGAGGTCAAGCAGATTAACAGAGTAATATGATACCCTTTTGCTAGGAAGGTCTGTATTTTCTGGCCCAGACAGAATATTAAAGACATTTTTTGCTATGCAGCTAGTAGAAAGGTACTCAGCAAATTGTTATAGCCGATGGTGGGAAGATCCCTTGACTATGGAAGAGCTTGTAATGATGGGTGGACTCTCCATAGGATGTCAAGGAGAAAAATAACATCGTTAAGGCTGTCCTCATTTTAATGAGACAGTTTTTTGGTTTCTTGGACCTTCTTGGGCCTCTGAAGATCTTTACATGGAGACTTGGGAGCAGCCAGCCTCAGAACAGAACAGTTTACTAGCCTCCTTGCCCTGTGCTGCATTACACCCTCCACACTTCTAGCACGGGATCTAATTCCACATATTGGAAAATTATTTAGAGCTAGGTGGTATGTACGTTCCACAAGCAATAAAATGTTAATAGAGCAATCATAGAAAAATGATGTGTTTTAGCATATTTTGCTTTTAATATCTTTCATAACTATGAAAACATAGCCCAGGAATTTATATCAGAATCATAGCAAAATAACAATGCATTTTTCCCAACATGTAGTTAGATAAGACAAATACATCTAGACATCGCATTCAATCTTGTCTGTGCATAAGGAGAGTATTATGTATTCTGAGGGGACACTGAATGAAGCAATCCCAAATTGCTAAATAACTTTCAAAGAAATAGTTGTTTTGTTCCATCAAAGTGTGAATGGAGATAGCTTGAAGAATGTCACAAAGACAGAAACAAGGGCTAATATAAATCACAATGAAAATGGACTGAGAGAGAAAATATTTAAAAGGACAGAACGGAGGGTTCCTATTTTAGTGATTAGTTAGGATTTGGAATCTTTTTCATTATTTCTCTAATAGTTTTCTTATTCTTGAATGACAAACATCTGGGACTGGTCGAGAATATTATTCCCTTTTTTTACTTGCTACTTCATCTACACTGAATGTAAATCTTGAGCTGAAAATGCCACAGGATCCACAGGGTTAAAATAAATGATTTATATTCCCCTTTTTTCTTCCCACAGATTATGTCTTCCCTGAGGTGAAGTTTCTCAGAAAGATTTTAATGTGGGGCTACAGAAGCTTTGTCCCAAGCATGCACAATCTTTTATATCCTAAACTCATATTGTATCAGGTAGAATGAAATCAATTGGATGTGTAAATTCCTTAAATAATAGCAAATGGAGCAAATTGAATTTCAAAGGAAAAAAAACGGTGAACCTGAAAAGCAGTGGTACGAAGGTCATCAGCAGAATTAACAAAAAAGTCTGGCAAAGTTACAGTTAGGCAGTCAGTAATACTCTATTGATCAGACTTTCTCAATCAATGATGCTGTGCCTAGATTATTGATGCAAAGGTATTAAGCAAAATTTTATTTCAGCTAACTTGTTGGCTCAGATGTCAACTGAAAGTCATTTCCCCAGTCAATCAAAGGTACGATAAATCTGAGCAGAGTTAGTTCTTCAACACCTTTGTATATATCCTACTTTCCAACCATATAATGAGCTTTGAAACAGCAACATTTAAAATAGTATCTTAACTGGGAAGAGCAAAGATACAGCATTTCCATAAAAATACAGAGAACAAAAGCGCAGACTAAGCATACAATAGAAAGAAAGAGATACATCATATGACAAGGGAAATTGGCAGGTTACATCAGAAAATACCAAAATCTAAATCTGTATCTACAGCTGGTTTATATATATTAAAAAAAAAATAAAAACAAAACAAAACAAAACAAAAAAACCACAAAACCAAAACCCACCACAAAACAAAACAAAAAATCCAAACAAACCAGGTTTCCTCTTAATCTTGACTTGTTCGTGTCAGAAAGTTGTCCACTCCCACAATGGTCTCTGCTAAAGGAAGACCAAGAACAAAGCAGGTGGTTACTGCAGAATAAAGGAAAGCCCTTCTGAGGCACTGGCAGTCTGGACAGTGCCCATCCATCCTGTGGTTGGTTTTGCTGTTGCTAGTTGTCTTCCCAAAAGCTTGCTTTAGGTTTACTGAAACTTGGTTTACAGTCTGGAACAGGAGGGAATATATAGGCTAGAAGAATGCACACGAGTTCATGTGAATGCACACATCAGCAAAAATTATTCTCACAAGGTATGTTCATCACAGTGGTGATGAAAGTCAGTGACAATACATGTGAGTTTTGGATTTCACTGAAGCTTCTTGTTTTATGATCTTGTGCTCAGCATGATCCTAAAAAAGTGCCACTCACACAAAAAATAAATATATATCACTGGGAGATCTGGGAAGAGGGAATGAAGCACTTGCAACAAAAGTTGCGTCATTTGACTTATCTACCAGTCACAATCTACAAAACCATTAGCTATAGTAAACTAAAAAGAAGTGTGTGTTTTTGCAGGGTTCATTAGCTTATGAAAGATGTAATTGACTTCAACAACCTTAAACCAAATTCAATGTAATATAAGGATCAAAAGAACCCTTTTATCAAAGAAAATACAACAAAGTTTTATTTTATATTCTTTTTTCTTTCATTATCAAAGTGAACAGACTTACAGTATATAAATTATATTGGACAGAATTCAGAAATCTTAAATTCCAAAGCAAAATTTACATCCTAAAAAAATAAATTTTGCTTATGAAAGAAAAGAGGATAAAAGGCTTTAAGAAATTAAAAAAAAAAAAAAACCACACAAGGAAAAATGAAAAAATATAAGAAAAAGGCACTTGACAACCAATTTGATAATATTTTCTGTCAACTGAAGTGTGATCCATTTCTGTGAGTTCTGTAAGAACTCTATCTTTCATGGTGAATTCCTAAAGAGCTTTTTAGAAAGAAAATACATTTGCATGCATTGAAACTAATTCATGAGAACCTACTTTGATCCTGCTTTATTTGCAATGCTCTTCTTCCCTTCTCTCCCATAAACTTACATATATCTAGGATCTGGGAGCAAATATTTTGCTCCAACCATTAAAAAATTACATCAGCAACCAAAAATTTGTCATAAATTTATTTAAAATAAATTTAATTCTTTAGGGGGGAATCCTCTATTTTAAATCAGTTGCTTCTGTGTTGTGAAGTTGTTTTAATTTAAAAATAAACTAAAGGAAAGACTGAAAACTCTTCACTTTTCAGGACTACTGTGTCAAGAAAAAATCAAAACCATGTCAATGTCAAGTCTGTAGCCAGAACTTAGGTACAGGCTTAAAGTAGAATATTCATATATAAATATATCTACATAGGTCATATCTGATTCAGACAGTTGAAGTAGACGTCTTTTTCCTATCTGGGCATTTGATCACATTAACCTCCTCCATGAATCTGTCTACCAACTCCTACTTCATTACATTCAGTCGTCAATCTTAAGTGCCTTGCCTTCATTTCCAAGAGCTTCTGTGATCTATCCACATTACTCCATCTTTTATTTCCTGTAGAAATACAGGCTTTCTCTGATCAGCCTATGATATATGTCTACACTTCTCAGAGCTTCCCCTCGAGCCCCATCCCAGGTCTTCCTTTTGGGGCCTTCACCAGCAAGGATTCCTAGAAACACCTCCAACCAGCTCAGCAGCTGGGGTGCAGTGATCATAATACCACTACCAGTTTACCAGTTTTCCCTCAACGTCTTTGTTTTGCCTCTTGATATGAAGTACACATACAAGAGTCATCTTTTGACCATTTTTTTGCACGTTTAAATCTTGTTTGTACAACACCTGCCACAATGAACAATTGGCTTGTGATCAAGCTATCAGGGATAACAATAACACAAATAACAGCAGCAGCATACACAGATTCTTTCTGCATAGACCTACTTTTTTGTCTGGCCTTCATGTGTGGTTACCCAAGTGGATTCAGTGCTAATAAGGTGGTCCCACTTTTGATGATGCCTGAGTAGTTACTATTCCCTAACTTTGGATCCAAAGAAAACCCAATTGGACAGTCAGAAGCAGTGAAATATCCAGTAAAGACCTGATCAAGATTGCAAATTACAATCCTAAAGGTCCCATTATTACTTTTATTATTCTGATTGCCTCCCAGCCAGTTTGACCACTACTTCTATTTTTCAAAATTAAGTACAGTTCTTATCCCCTATGGATATCCCCTATAGATATGGATCTGTGCTCCTTCTGCTACTGGAACAAAATTTTAGGAATCATCATGGCAATTGGATACCCAAATATTTTTTTTCTCATCTCTTAAAATTATGGTTTTAAATCTGTGCCTGCTGTCATCCTATTTTCATCTTCTCCTTCAATTGTGACAAATGTTTATTTGTCTATTATAAACCCTGCTTCACTCTCTCTCCTTTGGATTATTGGTCCTTTTCCTTGTTTCCATCCCTAGTTGTTCAGTAAATGTTCTCCCTCCACTGTTTTGTTGGGTCACTGAAAGTTACATTGACTAGACATGAAGAATCAAACAACCATTCCCCAAAGAATTTTTTCAAGTTTTGCGTCTTGTCCTTCATAAGTCTGACAAATGTCTCACAGGAGAAAAGAGGTCTTGGTTTTCTTCTGCTGCATTTTGGTTGTTTTGTTTTGTTGTGGTGTTTTTGTTTTTGGTTTTGTTTTTTTTTATTGTTAAGTAAGAGTTAGAAAACGGATTCTGTACTGATTAAAACGTATGCAAGTACTTTTTTGTATGCTTAAATGGCATTTGAGCAGTGACAGCTTCTCTGCCACTGCTACTAGCAGCCCTTTTCCAGTGGTAATTACATTGTTGCTATGTTTTTTCACCTTTACACAGTTGTAAATTTGAAGTAACTTCAGTGAAGCATAGAATGAGAATTGGGGGGAAAAATCTGTGTAGTGTATCTGTTTGTGATTAACCATCATGTTTCCACATGTTGTATTCCTGCTTGAATTCAAGCAGTCTATGGAAACCCGATCAGCACTGTAATTACGGCCTGCTTGAATCAAGTGAGTCAAATAATGTCAAAAACAATTATTTTCTTTTCCAAAGGGCACAATAAGTTTGGGAATACACAAGAGAAAATGCAGATCTCAACATGTTAACAGTTTATGAACCAATCTCAGGGTATTCATTCCTTGATTTTTGTTGAATTGGCAATGATAGGACTTGAAAATTTATTGATGCATTTTCATTAGAGTCATTGTTAACCTTTTTTAATACAGAAGCTATGCTTTTATGATATGATGCTTTGCTATAGACCACCTTTTTAATTTGGTCCACTAGTTGGAAGAAAAGTTAAGAATAAGGAGAGGGTTGTATTATTAAAATACTACTAATAATACTAATATAATACTAATACTAAAATATTAAAGTACTACAGCTGAAAACCAAACACAACAAAAATAGGAATATCAGCAAATGCAGCTGATTTTCAGAGGCAGTATGTTTGGTGGATTTGAAAGAGTTCAGTGTTTTTTTAAAAATCAGAATAACCACAGAGTTTGAGCTAAAGATTACTGTCCAGGAAATGAAACCTGTTTATCTCCATGTGCCTAAGTTCAAGCCACTCACTCAGGTGCCAGATGTCAGACAACTAAGTTCGGATATTTTATGCCAAGTGCATTTTATTTCCATGCCAATCTGGAGCAATGTTTTCTGCAGAAGTTAATAGTTTTTAACCTGAGCAAGACTTGTAGAATTGAACCGAGAATAAATCAGGGTGCTAAATATTTGTTTAACAAATATGGCATAGTTCTACAAAAGTCTCCAGAGATTAAGTATTTCTTTACGTAGCTCACAAAATTAATCACAGAATAATTTGTTAATACAGTATTTTAATTAAGTACCCATTCACATGCTTTTCCTGTAGAAAATTCTTAGATATTCTGAAGAAAATTTTCATGTAACTTGTGTTTTTAAAATTCCTTTTTGCAAAATCATCAATGGTCTTGATAAAGGTACTAAAGTGAAACTCCTGAATCTAGCATTCACTGCAGAAGCCTGCAGATAAAATAGAGCCAACAGAATACTGAGGCCACAGTTATACAGTGTGTTAATAATTAACCTGAGAGGATAAATCCTGTTTTATGATTTCAGGATTATAGTAAAATCTGCTGCCTTTTATTCATTCAGATTATGATTTATCAGACTAATTGCCATAACAAATGTCATTGTGATCATGATTAACAAGAAGTAAAATCAAAACAGTATATTCTGTTGGACTTCTGATTCTTTTCATATATAATATTTTGAGAAAAGGAGAGTACTGTTAAATGTTGCCATATTTTTTAATGTTTACAATATGGGAGCTAAGTCATCTGCTGCTCTTTGGTCACTTGAAGTTCCTCATTGAAGAAAAGGGGAAGAAATACCAATTTAGGTTACCAAATTAATGTTTCTTTCTCAGCTTCTCGGCTCATCACAGATCTACATGTTACCTCTGTTTTGTGTCTTAATACATCATCTTAGCCTTGCTATTTTAATAATCACACTGATCCTGTTTGCTTTTCCCCAAACTAACTTTATTCCTGCTTCTATGCCATCTCACTTAGGTGAAACACTTTAATCGAAAATGAGCAAAAGTTCTGTGTCTTGACTTCACTCAAGAAGTGATATCTTAATGCATCCTACAGGATGTTAGCTCATTAGGAGACAAGCTGAGAAGAATTAGATACAGTTTATTTTAAAAATTGAATGCAAGATTATATAGTATGAGTGCGAATATATTTACACTCACGGAGGAGAACGCAGTATATTTCAAAATGCGAATGTATGGATTTCACAGTGTAAGTTTTCATATAGATGAATAAATATATATGCTTAAGTACACAGATATATATTTAAGTGATTTTCTGTTATATTGCACTACTGCCTTTAGAGATAGCTTGTCACCTTAGTCTGTAAACTCTTTGGAATAGAGAATATCTCCTTATATGCTTATGCATTTCTCTGGGCAATTAGACCATGACCCTTTACAGAGATCACTGAGCATTACTACAATCACTAAAAGTATTTTCTGTATGTGTTTTTGCTTTAAATCACTCATCTGTTTCCAGGAATTTATATGTATTTATTAGGTCCATTCTACACATAAAATCAGATATAAATGTTTTAAAACATTTATGTACCACACACTTGTACATACAATTCTACCAGCACAGAAACGTTTGCTGCCTCTGGTACGTTTACATATATACCTGACACAAGGGCATTATTGTACCTGTAAGGTCAGATATTCAAGCTTTCTTGCAATGAAAACTGTTGCTTTTGGAGCCAACTGTGATAAAAGCATTTGTTTACCTTGAGAAATTCAGCAAAAGGAAAAATTAATGTATGAAATTTTGTGGATTCTAGACATAGAGTGTAAAACATTGCAGCATCATATGGACACCATATGTATCTCATTAAAGCCATCCTCTGACAGGCTTCTGCAATTATGCTCTACGCATTTAAACTCCTTTATGCAAGATAAATGTCTTATTCTATTACAGAAAGCGCTGCTCTGAAAGTTTGGTGACAATAATACTAAAGACCAAAATAACATTATATGGTACACTACCAGTAGAATGTAAATGGTAGGTAATAGAATCTATGATTAAATACTTGCTTAACTACCTAATTACTTGATTAATGTTTTGACATATTTCTTAGCCTGTAACTTCTGTAAAGAAATAGCTAGGCATTTGTGATCCTTTAGAAATCTTATAGCAACGTCACAGATAGAAGTATCTGTCGCTGTCTCTTAGCCTATATTCAGACTGCCATTTCCTAAGGAGAAACTTAGGATGATTTCATTATTTCTTTTTAAGTTTAATTACTAACGATGAATGGTCCAAGCAATCACAACTCTTAACTGACAATGATGTATACCACTGTCATTTCAAAAAACTTTTGATTATTGACCAGATCACATTGATCCTTAAACATAAGGTCACTTTATCTGCATCCTGTGAAGCATTGCAAAATGTGATAAGAAATAAAATTTGCTTAATGAACAACAACATATAAAAATGAAAATAAAATATTCTGCCCATTCATTTAGGACTACCTGCCTATTATAAAAACTATGGATAGGACAACCACTTATAGGCCTAGAGTAATTTTTCCGGTTCTCACACTAGCAAAGAAAATCTATCCTTCTGGGAAAGACTGT
>NC_134280.1:20668420-20705920 GCF_949628215.1 Phalacrocorax aristotelis
TAAGCGTGTGCTCTCAATTGTCTGTAAAGAGAAATATGCATATACTGTTTTCATTTCCTGTATACTACTTTATTGACCTTTACGCCTCAGTCCCTCATTTGACTTGCACAGAGATAGTTTCTTAGGAAGATCGGTGAACAATTATGCTGTCAAAGAATAAGCAAATAAATAGAGTAAGTAGCTTCCTATTTAAGCTTTTACACAAAATGGAATCCAAAATTAGTCTCAGGTTTATTACCAAGCATGCCCAAGAGAACAGTTATGTGTAGTATACAGGCCCAGATTCCTCTGAGTTAGATTAAAATTTAACTGTATTTTTTCAAGCAGCCACCCAAAGCTTCAGTATTAAAGTAATGGAATTAAGACATCATTTGTTACCTTGCAGACCACTAGGATGCTGGTTTTAAGTGTCAGAGTTTTGCTGATTATTTTTTGAGCAAATTTCAACTGTTTGAGTGCAGGTAAACCAGGTGAACATTGTCTTTAACAATTGTTTGAGTTATGACTTGCAGCCAAATTCTGCCTCCAGATGCAAGGGTGGAATTTGGACCATAATTGTTATAGCAGTTTTGCAGTTTCACAAGACCCAACCAATCCACTGGTTCTTGTCATTCTACATAAACTTCCTGTTTTCTTCTGTGTACTAAACTCCAGACATGATTTACAAGATGCATCGTGCTGTATTGGATTGGAAACTTTTTAAATGGCAAGTCTTCTACTTTGTTCAAAGGCAACTGGAAAATACAGCTTCTTTAAAACTGTGCACTTGCATTCTTTGAACACCACACTTTACACTGGTAAAATCTTTCTTAACTAGGGCATTTCAGCTGATTCAGTTCCAGCTAAAGAACATCCTTTGGACACCATGGGTAATGAATGATGACTGATAGACACATGGAATAGGACAAGAACAAGAGATCCAGACTCATTCTATCAACATGACAATCAAGCAGTTTAAACCAGTTTTCTTAAACTGTTTTGATTATTCTTTAGCATCTGATGGGGACAGTCAGGTTGAAGAAGTCCATTTCTAATGCAACACTTCAAATTAATCCATTTTAATATGTCTTGAGGAGGTTAACCAGAAAAACTTCCAAGTTTTACTGTCAGTCAGACTTAAATTGTGATAAAAATCAGTCTAGCCATTGGATGCTGAGTTACACCCAAATGAATACTAAAAGGGTGAAATTAAGTATTACCAATTGTTCTGGTTTTGTCAGTTGTGACCCACCTCAATGTGACCCTTTTGTTCTAAGAAAGAATTTGGGAATAAGGGAGGTATATCCTGAAACTAACAGGTTTCTGACATTAAAATCTACTTCTTAATGCAATGTGGCAGAAGTATGTTTCTTGATTTTTATACCTCATTGTTGCTTTTCTCCAGTTCAAAAAGTGGCTCTAGAAGATGCAAATCCTAAACCAGTGAAAGAATGCCTTTGGTTTGGCAATCTTGTACTGTATTTGCTCATGGACTGGTCAAACATTCATTTAATATTTGACTCACTAAGCACAGTCAGAAGCTCCGGATCCAGAGTACAGCCTCTAGGCTGGAAGACTTTGTGCTTATGCCCAGGGGTATATTTTGTTTTTAACTGTCCATTATGTTTGTTAAAATTTTGTATGAGTTTCTGCATTAGCCCACCGATACATACACGCTCTGCATTCAGTGTTACAAAGTGCTATTCTCATGCACTGTGGCATCTTATTCCTTAGGAATAGTTATGTCCACACTCATTTTCCAAATGGATTAGCAGTTTACTCTCATTATTGTTATACTAGATGTATCTCTAATGTCTATATTTCAGAAGATATTAAAAAATAAATAAATTACAAAAAACTACTAGCCACTTCATATGGTATAAAATTACCACTGATAGTAAATAACTATAACTATCATTGTTTTTATATTTACTTAATCCTGAAGTGGCCACCGATTCTAGCGTTGTCTGTCCCTGCAGTGGTGCTACAGGTGCTTCAGCAGTGACCAAATGATTCTCATGTCTTTCTGTAAATAACCTTGCCTGCAGAGATCCTGGAATTGCTGTTTGAAGACCCCAAAGCAAACAATTATTCTCAAGAGACAGTTCTGGTATGGGATATAGTGTTTCAACGGAACCTCTGACAAATGGTTGATGTGAAATAAAACACATTTTGGGGGGAGGGAGGAGAGGTTTTTCTCCTTGGCCTGTTGCTGTACTATAGAATTTAGAGTTAGAAATTAAGGATTCCAAAATATATTTTTTTTATTTTACTGCCCGTTCTAATAAACAAATACACTGTTGATGACAATGATGACAATAATATTAAGAAAAATCTTATTGTAATTTCTGCCACTAATAACTTCCTAAGCTGCTGTTCAAAGCACGTGCATGCCTGAAAATGAGATTAGAACTGCAAAGGTTTTGTGGTGCCTGAGCACCTCAAAAGTCTCACCTGGAGAACTGCAAATTACCTAACGCGTATTGGTCCCCAGCATGTACCTGAATTAATGCCAGATTCAAGGCTTCAGACTTGCTACTTTCCATCTGCCTTTCCTCTGCTTCTGAGGCGCCTGTCTCAATGGAGGAAGGAGAAGGGACGTAGGAGAACTGTAAGTTTATCTGTGGTACTGTTACTGGGTTGAAAAAGTTCTGGTGGTGATAAAACTCTTTGAGAATTTAAAATTAAAGTCTCAAACCACTGTTTACAAACCTCTGGTCTACAGTCTGTAGTTTTGCTCCTCTGCAGTTCTGGAAATCTCTAAAAACCCCCATTTATTTTGATAAATGATGAAATAAAAAGTAACATAAAGAGCAAATGCAGTACACCTGAAGGATCAGCAAGATACCAAAATTTACTTAATAAAGAACCTAAACATCTAGTATCTGAGTGATGTAGATGCCCAGTCCTACCAGTCCTAAGTTAAATCATATTGAAGTCTACTGGGGGGGGTGGGACACCAAATTGAGAGCACAACACATATATATAGAGGAAAACAAAAGAAAGGAAAGGTTACAAAAAAAAAAATCGTGTTAGAATTAAGAAGCAATTTAGGAAGGATACACAAAGACTAAGTATTGCTGTTTATTCTCATGCAATCAATAGTAGTAGCATCACAAGGAAATGGAAACAAGATTGTATATTCTATTCAGAACAAGAGAATGCAGAGTAGAGGGCTGCAGAAAAACTGAATCACCTCAACTAACTCAACAGGGGATTATTCAATTTGCCAGAACAATATTCCAAACAAAATAAACTTATATGACATTGAAATTAAAATGATACTTAACATTTGAAAGCAGATGTGAAACTTTTTTTCATTCATTTTCTCAAATAAATGTTGCATTTGTTATCTAGAAGGAGGTGTTGAATTAATAACTGGAAGAGCAATATTGGACACGTCTATCACTTTTTAGAATACTATCTTTGGCTAGAACAGGGCATTTCCAACTTCCTAGAAGCTGACACAATCTGTAGCACATATGGGATAGAAGCCTACTATTAGAGATCTAAGAAAGAATTTTGCTGTTTAAATCTTTATATAACTTTTGCTCTCTTGCCTGACTTATTCTGGTCTAAAACAGTATCGAAAGTTTTTTCCTGTCTCTCTCACAGCTTCATGAATCTGTCCCTGCATAATTCTTGGTATGCTGTGCTACGAACTATTTCTCCATCACCTAAATTTGGAACAGGTATTTTATTGTTGCTCATTTTTTCTATAGCACCTTTTTGTGATAGGAAATATCACAGGAGTGGGCTTGCGATTTGCTCACAGTTCCAAATAATCCTTTCACTGTTTGTGGAAAAAGTTCTATGGCAATGAAATTGGGATGCATGTGTCTGACTGTTCTTCCACCAAAATCCTTTCCCAGTATTTACTGAACAATAGACAGTTTTCATACAGTATTAATGTAAGGCCATAAATCTTTTCCCACAGCTAAATGCTTGATCACTTTCCAGTGGTACAATAGCACAATGTTTCTATTCCTCCCCAATATCTGAGAGGAATATTACAACCTACGATATTCCTGCAATCCCCATCTGTTGTCTTCTAAGATACCTTTGAATAACCAGGGTATAGCTGCATCCCTTAGCAAAATATCAGGGTTATGAAACCCCTGAGAAATTTGTTTTAAATTTCCCTTTTGCCTACAGGGCAAAGCTACACAAGTTCCGTCCAGAAGGTTTCTCCTTTCCAAAGGAAGTTGATGTGTGACTTAGACTCAAGGTGAATAACCTGATAGAGTATTGCATTAAATGAATTTTCAGCTTATTAAAACAAAACAAAAAAAACCCCAAAACAAACCAAAAAAAACCAAACAAAAAACCCTAAACAACTAAAATGACCAATGCCCAAGAGTCAATAGAAGGAAAAACAGAAGGTCAGGCTGTAAGTACAGTGACAAGTTTGGATCAGGAAATACTACAGGGGAGGGGAATGGGAGTATTTCAACTTAATGTGCCAATCTTTAGCTGTGCAATTCCCATAGGGTGTATTCTGCCACCATTACTCATGTCAAGTAATATATTATGCTATGAGGTATTCCCACTGACTTCAATTTCAGTTGATTTCATCCTACCTAGTCATAGATAGGAAATTCTTCAGCATCAGAAAGTGTAACAGATAGAAGTCCTTGGCTCAGCTTGAGATATCTGTAGTTCCTCAACCCATGATAGGTACATACAAAATATATATATGATAGGTGTATTCTTGATTCACTGATTTCAGTGCTATTTTTGGAATATATTTCTCAGCTTAAATAAATCTGTCTTTTAGAGATTAATGGAATATTAAAACTTAAACTATGAAGTGTGTGCTTATACTGAAGATCTCTCATACATACTACAAGAACAAAAAGGTAATTACCTAGGGAAAAAAGGTACAATGCAATGAGATCCTCTTCCAGCTATTCTGAACTTAACATCGTCTGAAAAGTAAAGGACTGGAGAACATCTGACATATTCACACATCTGTTTTCAGAAGAATTTTACTGAAGTGTTCCTGTTGGGTTTTTTTCACTTTTTAAAAGTTGAAAGTTGCCACTGAGCCTTAGTCATCTCATACTATTCTATTGCTTTTCCCAGCGGAATTACCATTCATCAGCCAGCATTAGCAGTGCCATATCAGGTTGGATGACGGTCATGTGGGGAAAAAACCTGGGCCATGAGAAAGCAAGCTGCTGAGGCGATATCCAGGCATCAGGAGTTCCACTACAGGGCAACTGAATTAAATCGTAAAGAAAACCAAATCTTTGGAAGAGATATCCTTATGGGAATTGATGTCAAAAAGTCACTGTTCTTGCAGCCATGTAGTCAAATAGGCTTATCACAGCAGGTAAAGCTCTTCTAAAGACATATGAGTTATCATAATTCTCCTCTTTTCCCCTTGGAAGAAGGTGAGTTTTTCTTGATGAAATTGCTTTGGTTTCAAATAAAAAAAAAAATTAGTCCAAGATTGTTTCAGAGTTTAGAGAGCACTTTCTTAAATGCATTTCACATACTAGTAAGGTACCTGTGGAGCTGTTTTACTGCTACAATTTCATATTTTTTGAATTAGCATAAAGGGTTGGAATTATTCAAACACGGAAGTAGGAATTAGTGCTGGAGCCTAATTGAGCTTACCTAAGCAGTTATACTCTTGTTTTGTTTTTAGCATGGGAGAAACAGGGTGCTTTGTTGTGTAATTAAGAACAGTAGGCCGCTATACAATGTTGGCAAAGCTGTTTTCCATTGTAAGAACTGCACAATGTCCTCTACTGCACAGCATTAATTGCTGGATGTAAGTGGTTTTGCATCAATGCTAGCAACCAGGCAATAATTTTATGTCTTATTGGTATACATTTGTAATAATCCTGGGACTTCTGTCTACCAATAAAGGATAATCTGTAATAGAGCTGAAAAAATATCTAGACCCTGCTGGTTGTCTGCACACTAACCTGTATGCCTTTGGGTGTTTTCATCTTCCTCGTTAACAGAGACTCTAAACTGACTTATCTTTATTTATTCATTACAATTTTAGTTTTACAATATTGCTGGTTCTAATATTTAAAAATCAGAAAATTTACACAAAATTATTTTTCTTTTCTTTTTCAGTTATTCTGGGATGATATTTTCAAGCTGTTCTCCACAGCTATGAAAGCTAGAAACATGCACATTTTTAAATGAAAGGTGAGGCTGCCTTGTTATCACTTGTGTCCAGCAGCTGGTGCTTCAAGTACAACGTTAAATACTGAAAGACCTCTGATAAAGCAGCAAGTGCTGGCAGGAATGGGTTTATTTGGGAATATGGGTTATTGGTAGAGAATAATGTTCAGCATTGGCTTAAAAGAGAGGTTCAGTGTGGAATGGGATTTGGATTCTGTGAGTGTTTCCTAAAGCCACTCTAAGGAGCTTGACAATGTCTGTTTCCAAGGGGTTTTTTTTGTTGTTGTTAAAGCAAAAAGGCTATACAGAAAGGAAAAACTGACTTCCTTAAAAATGCTGTCAAAGGCATAGAATCTAGCATACTAGCACACTAGAAAGCAAAATATTTAATTTCTCTCTTTTGCTTTGTCATCAGACATTTATTAGCTACGTGCAACAACAGAAAGTAAAAGTGGTTGGAAAAGACTGTTTCCCTTTCATTTTTTATGCCTGGGGAGTAGGAGGTTGGTTTTGTATATCTATGGGCACTGCAAATTGTGAACTATGGGGGGGCAGAGCAGAATCGCTCTGTCAGTTCTACAAGGCCACACTTTGTGCTTATCAGAAAGCCAAAACATAGAGTATGAGAGTAGTTTCAATTACAGTACACTGAAAGATACATTTCCTAGCAAAATAACCTCAGGCGTAAGAGAACCTTCCTTAGGCCATGTTCTAACCCTCCGTACATTGCGTTTATTGGTGAGTGTCTGGGTATTGTCTAGGGATTTGTACTAAAATTAACTTGCTTGCTAATTTCTGCTGTTCTGTTTGCTTGTGTTCATGGGGGATGCCATTTCAGCTGGACAAAGGTGGGAAAAAGGAATGGTTAATCTTGCCTCCAATTGCACTACTTAAAAGGTCAAATTTGTCAGTGAAGTTTAACACTGACCTTGGCTTTTAAGCTATATCCATCCCTGTTCCCACCAATTCCTTCTTTCCTCTGACCTCACCTCAAATGTTTTTTACAAAGATGCTTTATCGAGTGTCAAAGATAAACTTAAGCAGGTAACACCTGACTACTAGAAGATATTTCTAGGTATGTTATTCACTCTTGTACTTCAATACATTTTTTTGCCTGTATGTCTCTATTCAGCAAAATACCTATGTTTAAATATAACCTTAAAGATGTATATAGTCTCTGATATATAAAGAATTACTTGCCTGCTTCAAGTTAGCCATACTCGAGCATTCTTCTGAACCAGGCCTGTAAATGAATTTGAAAAAAAGCAAAGCTAGATCCAACATTCCTCATTTTATGCCTTCAATTTTGTGCCTGCAATCATCCACAAAGGGAAAATTGTAGGGACGTTTAAGAGCAGGTTAAAGTTCTAGATAGCAGATTCATAAGCACAATTTGGTTTGTTATTTTATTCTTGTTACTGCCAGGATTCATTCATGGACATCCACCAGGGCCAAGAATACCAAAACAACTGCATCTTAATCACCATGGAAAATCTCAACTGACTGCTGCTTAGAAATGAGTGATTTTTCCCATTACCAAAGAGTATATGCCATGTATGGTTATCAGAAATGCTAAGCTGACTTTAAAATACATATTATCTGGGATTTGGAAGAGCTCAATTTACAATTGTTCTTGTCAAATATTTCGACCAACTCCCTTTTATCAACAGCAGTAACTTGTGCTGTACTGGTCTATGAAATCTACAGATACTATCACCTTCAAAGTCCAGACTGGACAAGATAACTTTGAAGATTGCTGGTTCAAAATCCTTCTCTCTCCTCTTTCCTCTTTTTTGAAATTTTTCATCTCTTTCTTTTGCACACAAAGGGACACTGGCAACCTTTTGTATGTCCCGCTAGAAAAACTCACCAATTTTTGTTTTTCTTTAAACCTATCTAGTTTGCTGCCTACATTTTTATTAAACACAAACTACTCCATACAACTCTTGCCAGGAGCGAAATAGCCCATAGTATAACTCCTCCGTAATGGAATCATTTAAAATCATGACTTATTCCAGGTCTAAGGCAACCATACATTATTTTTAGCTGTTTCTGCTATCATTGACACAGGCATGGGAGTCGGGTATTTAAGCTCCTACACCACAGGATTTCAACTGGGATAGTTTACCTATAAGATATCTCTTCCTCTTAAATTTAAGGCTATTTCATTCATGAGTTGAAGTTGTTTTTTCCCCAAAGCCAGGCGGATTACACAATGTCAGAAAGGAGAGCAAATAACAAGCCAGTAATTTAACCAGTATGTCAGCAATAAAATAAAACCTAAAACTAAAATGGAAAGGGTTTCATTCTAGATAAAAAACTCTCTGTCATAATAAATTCACTGTTCTGAATTTAAAAATCTTACAGAAGCATAAAGAGTCTCAAAATAAATACTTCAAGTAAACTTGTAGGCACACATATATGTTGCAAATTTCTGGAGTGAGACACTTCAATTTAATCTTCAAAGTCTAATGCTAAATGTAGAAGGAAGCCATTAACATCCCATCATTTATAAATGATAACTGCTTCTACATAATGCTTCAAAGCCATTTTTAAGCCATTTAAGCTTTTTCAATTTGCACTAAATATCTTCCAAGAGATTATAGTTTAGAATTTAGAGTAATATTTAAACTGATATCATATACTTAATTTTAAATAAATTTTAGTGTAAAAAAATATAATTTCTCAAGATATACTGCACATGATTTCCCTCTTCTGATCATTCAGAGAGCAAACAGAGGCTTTAGAGTTGACTTGTTCCTAAGCTATTAACTTCCATGGTACCCAGAATATGGATGACCATAGAGGCTGGAACACCAGCTACGGCATGATGAAAACTGGTTCTTGCTTTTGAACATACAAAAACAATTATTGAGGAATTATTACTACAGAACATTTATTTTTCAGTTATTTCAAAAGAAAAAGGAACAAAATGTTTTCTTTTCTTGTTTTTGAAAAGACAAAAGAGATTATTATCTGAAAAAAAAGTCTGCTAGGACCACCTAATGGAGAAGAAATGTGAAATATGTGGTCAGAATGAATCCTACTACAGGCAACATCCCAATCATCTCTCAGCTGTCCGTTTTTGTTTTGTACATTTTTTTCACTACATATATTTTCCAGTCTGAGAACTGACAAACCTCACTCTGAGTTAGAAACTTTCTCATAGAGGTTACTCTACCTTTTTCAGATAAAATGGAAAGAGACATCTTTCCTTGCCAGTTGTTAATACTTTTAAGCTTTTTAAGCTCTTTTGGGCAGCAACAGTAAGTTTGTGTGTTTGCACAGTGCCTCTGGCAACTATTATATTACACTGAATAAAAATGATGAAGAAAGGACTTCTGCTGAAAAACACTGTCTTCACCACACTGCTTGCTCTGGATTTTTTTCAGTATTTGCAATAATAAAACAACCTTAGAGTGGGCATTGTGTCAGAAGTCAAAGGGATAATGATGATATGCCCATGAACGAGGAGTATTTTGCTGAGAGCCAAACCCTTTTCCAAGCTGGTACTAAGTGAATCTCAAGTAGAACTTCTCGTACAATTTTTATGACTGAGGGGCAGCACTATCTCAGTAACTCTTGACTTTATCATTATAATTTTAAATTCAGTCATTGCTCATTTTAATATACAAAACAGTTTCCATGGAAATATAGAGTTGAATTGTTGGTCCATCTGAAACAAGCAGATGGTGAATGAAGGGGGAAGGATGGAGGCCGTGGCACTCAAGTGGAATTTCTTCTTTTTTTACCAGTTCACCAAGAAAATAGCTGAAGTCAACTTCAGCACTGCAGCCAACTTTTGGATGGGTTGGCTAGAATGACATACAACAGTAATACTATTCTGCTGGCTTGTCTTGTATGTATAGTAAATAATATGTTATATTTTCATCTGAACTTTCTAAAACCTTTAGAAATAAGTCATAAGAGACTATATAGAGAAACATAGGATGTTTTCTTAGTCATGTTGTACTTACAGACATGTGACAATATCTCACAATGAATTATTCATATTTTGAAAGTAACCTCTGTTCAAGGAAGTCTCAATTTCTTCAAACGATTAGCTATTTTAGAAACACAGAATATCTCAAGTTGGAAGGGACCCATAAAGACCTAAACCACCTAATACTAAACTGTATGACTATGAGTGTTGTCCAGATGCTCCTTGAATTCTGACAGGCTTGGTGCTGTGACCATTTCCCTGGGGAGCCTGTTCCAGTGATCGACCACCCTCTCAGTGGAGAGTCTTTTCCTGATGCCTAATCCGAACTTCCCCTGATGCAGCTTCATTCCATTTCCTCATGTCCTACTGCTGGTCACCACAGAAAGGAGATCAGCACCTCCTCCTCTGCTGCCCCCCTTGAGGAAGTTGTAGACTGCCATGAGGTCACCCCTCAGCCTTCTCTTCTCCAAGCTGAACAAACCAAGTGACCCCAGCGGCTCCTCGTAAGTCTTGCCCTCAAAGCCTTTCACCATCTTGGCCACCCTCCTCTGGACACACTCTAATAGTCTGTTGCCCTTCTTATATCGAGGTGCCCAAAACTGCACACAGTACTCGAGGAAGAGCTGCACCAGTGCAGTGCAGAGTGGGACAATCACCCCCTTCAACCGGCTAGCTATGCTGGCTTGATGCACCCCAGGACACAGTTGGCCCTTTTGGCTGCCAGGGCACACTGTTGGCTGATAGTCACCTTGCCATCAACCCAAACCCCTGGATGTCTTTCTGCGAGGCTGCTCTCCAGCTTCTCATTCCAAAATTTGTATGTATAACCAAGATTGTCCCATCCTAGGTGGGGAATCCTGCACTTTCTCTCCGTAAATTTCATACAGCTGATGATTGCCCAGCTCTTTAGTCTGTCCAGATCCCTCTGTAAGGCCCCTCTACCCTTGAGGGAATCCACAGCCCCTCCTAATTCAGTATTATTGACAAACTTCCTTAATGTACATTTGACTTCTGTATCCAGATCATTTATAAAAACTTTAAGGAGCACTGGCCCTAAAATTGAGTCCTCATATTTTGATTAATATCTTGGTCAATCATTTATCTCCGGTTATATATGTTTACAATTCAACCAAAATCAGAAAAATCAAATTATATTTTGCCTTTTCCACAACTGGACAAGCATAAAATTGTTTCTGCTATGAATACTTCTGCATACTTTTAAAGTAGTGCTCAGTCACCTTTGAATGAACTTGAGTGATGTGTCAGTCAGTGTGAGCAAAGGTATATGAGCATGGCCCTTATGATTCAGGACCCGGCCTACATTAGTGACCAGTAATTATTTTCCTTTTTTTATGCCAGAAACCACACTTGCAGTGGGGCTTCCAGAACACCCCATTGCAGTCTTTCCTTCCCTTTGAGCCACAATCCTTCTCCCACAGTGGGAAAGGGGTGTTCAGTATCCTAAGAGCAGAAACAGATTTAACAATCTCTTTCCTCCAGCTTCTTCACCAGTAACTTGATTCAGTATTCACCAAAAATGACCACAAGAGATCATGAATGTGCTGAGCAAATTAATTTTAAAATCTAAATAAAGCCTTGATGCTGTTATCATTATTTAGCAGTTATCAACAGCTCTACAGGTTTGATGGCAATACTAAATTGTTGAGAAGAGCCGTTATAACCCCAAGCAAGCCATATTGGTTCAAGTGTGGGGTAGTGAGAGGAGATGAAGCTAGAACAAATATAGTAAATGGTATGTAACAAAAGATGTTATTAATGTGTCTAGATCTGACGCAGGAATGTAGAAGAACTAAAGCACTGAGGTAGGTCAAGGCCATCATGCTTTCACAAGAATCTGGGAAAAGCAGCGTGTTCAAAAGATTCCCCAATACAAATCTTTCCGATTTTGTTCCCTCATCATATTTGCTTTTTGCTACCTGTGACTCTCAGTTGCCTGAATGGTTTTGCAGTATCTAACATGTTAAGGTGTTGCCTTCAAGTTTTATTAATGTTTTCCAATCATTTTCTAGTTTCCTGATGAATTAGCCTGTCAAAAACACTTTTTAACAGATAGTAAAATAATTGAGCATTGAACATCTGTTCAAATTTGTTGTGGATAAATACTGAATTGGATAGCCACAAAAATATAATTTATTATTGCTAGTAGATGCTTTTCTGCAGTAAATAATTGCTACCTGGAAAATTAATTTACTTTTTTATTATTAAAAACTGACAGAGAATAATATAAAAAGTATGGACTCCTCCATTCTGTAAAATCCTCGGCATGAAGAGATGGAAAAAGTTTTTTGCTTATTTTCTTTCACTTGCCATTTTTGAGTGAGTTTTGGGGGATATCCATCTTATATCAATATTTTTTGAGCCAACATTTTGACAATTTTTCTGCCTTGTATAGACACAGGATTTGGTACATAAACTAATCTCATTCTTTACAGAATTAGTCTTTTTTAGGTATACAAACAGAATAATTTCATATATTTCAAATTTAGATCTGATGTGTATACTTCTGAAATCTTGTTTTCTACAGATTGATTAACTTACCTTTTGCAACATCTCATAATCTAGAAATCACAAATTCCACATTTGGAAATGGCTTACATCTGTATAACAGGAAGTCCTGCATCCTGAATAGCAGCTTCAGATTAACATTACACATTGTGAAATCTCTTTCAAAATACATGTTAAACAGTAAAGCTGAGAACACATATATGTAACAGTTTATATAGGGCTGCTAATCAAAATACAAATGCTATGCTTCAAAAACTCATCAGTTAGAAAAATGTTCTCTCTAAAGAATTTGAAAATTAAAATATCTGCATGTTGTAACACAATTTAAAATGCTTAAAAATAAGTAGCAATCATATTTTTCTGTGTGATACAATTATGGAATAACAAGGAGGAACATTTTTGAAGTATATTTAACAAGTAGCTTGTTTCAGCCTGGATATTAGCTTGATTTACCATCTGCAGAATTACCAATAACATGATGCATTTATTACCCGTAAAAGCTATTAGCAGGTCATTTTGTTCAGTTCATCATATGTGTCTTGAGACACAATCTGGCGTCTAACAGATTTTCATACATTGATGTCACAGAGAATCAGACTGTTCTTTAATTGATTGTTTCTTGCTAGACTACTTTGATTAAAACAGGTTGTGCTATTTGCTTTTAGTTCTACGTTTCTCTACTTTAAATGCATGCCCAGGAAAGGCAGAAATTATTCTCATTTCCCTGGATTTGTCTAATTCAATGTGTATGTGATAATCCTTGTAATCAAGCTGTTGAAAAACCGTTCCAGTTATTCTAAACCCATTACTCCCTTCCCAATTAATACAATCTACACAATGTTTTAAAAGCTATTCATCTTTCCAGGCCAAGTTGTTAGAGGATTGTTAGATCTTAAGCCTTGGAGACATGAGTGCATAGAGAGGAATGGCATCTGAAGAAAGTGTTTTTTTCCTTTAATTTACTGAGGGCAGGCTTATAAGCTGGGCTTTAGCAGTAGGAAAAGAGGTAACTGTTCTATATAAGAGGAAACAGCAGAATATCTGTGGACATTTTGCTTGGTGCTTCATTTGAAAGTATGGTCTCATCTGGCCCCCAAAGGCCAGTGCTATGCTCTATGGGGAATAGAATACCAATTATGTGGTTTATACTTCTGTTTCTTCAGGAATCAGCAATTTTGAACAAGACTGCATGTGGCAATGACATAAAAATGAAGAAAAAAAAACCAACCAGTGCTAGAATAGTGTAGAATCCTACCCAAAATATTATGGTTAACAAGTCAAGATACTATTTGAACTGTGGTAGAGGCGTTTTTGTTTCTTTCTCCTTTTCATTTGGTGCTGAGACTCTCAGCTGATTTAAATTGGTATAATTACCTAGCAATTAATAGACTTATGCCATCTTACATTCTCTAAGGATTTCATTTTTTTCATATTAAACTCTATTATCTATTTATGCTAATGGTATATTAAAAAGTTCACTCCATGCAAAAAACTATTCACGGCCAAGGTAAGGCTGAAGTGGTACATAAAACTTATGCATTATTTTTTTGCCCTAAGATGCAGTTTATCCTGCATGACATTTTTCATGCTGCACCACTTTTGTTGTCTATAATTATTATTATGCATGTTGGTACTCAATACGAATTGCCTACAAATGTAAAGAGTACACCTACCTGCAGTAGGGTGGGTCATCTGTAAAACTAAACTCCTGACCACAGTGATTTTTCATTCTTGCTTATGCAGTTTATAGGTCCTTTTGAATACGATGAATATAGAAAAATATGGGGAAAATATACAGTTAAGCATAATGATTTCTTGGACGACTTTTGTATTGCTGAAATTATTGACTGTAATGTGAAGTAGAATTTTCTATGTTCTTTATTACATACTACATATAATAATCTCATTCCAGAGACAAACACTGCACTATTTATGACTATGTGATAAAAAACACCTAAAGAGGGAAAAATTGAAAGAAAATAAAAATGAGAGGGAGATGAGGGAGGGGCAAAACTCGCATCCTGGTGAGCTGCGCTTTCCCCCATCACAGATACAAGGTCAATACTCTCTCTCCCTAAAGCATCAACTCCTGTTCCTGAGTAAAGTTATAGTAATACTAGGAGATTTACCACATACATATGTAAACAGAAGACACCATGGTTGGTAAGAGGCTGCATTTAAGTTTAGAAGTATCTTAGACCCTAGTTAGAGAGAATGGAAAAACATAAACTCAGAAAAACACAGACATCTATCAAGGCCCTTAAATCATCCTACTTTCTCTCCCCAGCGTGACACTGGACAATTTTATCTGTACCACCAAGTTAGTGCATGCTGTGGTTTAACATACTTGTCCTGGCAATGACAGCAGTCTAGGGTTCAGCTTTTTCAAGGGCCCTTGGCTCCCACTAGTTATATGATGGAAATATTCAGAAAAGGTGAGACCCTTCAAACCTACAGTTGTTGCCAGCACACAGAGCTCACTAATGATTAGTTCCTTGTAAGCAGGGAAGAAGAAGCTCTTCTAACTATACTCTGTTCCATACCAACCTTTTGGAGGCTACCTGAAGGAAAACTTAGATAGCTCAGATGTTCAATGCAGGCACAAAACATTAATATATTTTTTAGAAAAGGGCTTGGAGAACACCACTGGAATGAGCCAGGTAGACTGGGCACCAGTGATTTGCACTGACAGGACAGGGACTAATGGCAGGGGGAACAAACAAGCAGAGAAAAAAGCAAAAGTGACAAAGGGCATAAGACCCTTTGGGGAAGGAGAAGAGGAGACACACTTTCAAATGTAGAATCCAGTAACAAAGGAAGAAGGCAAAAAAAGTCAGAGGGATGTATGGAAAGGACCCAAAGTAAAAGCACTGTATACAAAAGGAGGGGGGTGAAGTAGACAAGCAGTCAGCACAGGGCAGAGAAAATGTAGTCAAAACTATCACTGCTTTTCCAAATGTTGAAGATGCCTGCTCTGTCAAATTCCTAGATGCTTTCTTTCCAGAAGTACCCATAGAGTAGTCACCCAAAGAAGAGAAAGAGCTACCACCTAGCTCCTCCATGGTTGCTGGTCTTCACCATTCTCCCACCCCATGTTAAGAACTTTATTTTGATTGCTTGTGTGCCTTCTCCTCACCACTGGAGAATCTTAATTTCCCCAACCCACTTTCTTCTTTTGTAGCTTAGCTAATGGGAAAGTGAACAGAGGGAGTAGAACCCAAATACAGCCAAGTTGTTACATCTTCAATAATAATTAAAAAATAATCCAGTTCCCATGACTATTCTGATTATCTTTACAGTCTGAAAGGTGGGCCTCTTGGAGTTAAATATTCCTGTACAGCCTGAATCTTTTTACACCACTGAGCTCTGAATTTTGCAAATATCTTCTGTCACGTACAGGGGTGGAACTCCTGTTATTCTAACCTAGAACTGCACTTGAGCAAGAGATGACATATAAAGTCCATGCGAAGCCCTCTTCATTGAAAAACATTCTATTTCCATTTAAGATGCATAAAGAAGGGGCACAATGTTCTCACACTCTTTTTTTTCCTCTCTCTTACCCTCCCTCCCCATTTTTCTTCTGCTTTTCTTGCATCTGGTTTACAATGTAATTTTTCTCCCTGTGAATGGTCTGCATAAGAATAGCAATGGCAACTCTCTACACTGCACAGCACAGAAAAAAAAAAAAGAAATTATTACCAATGCATATAGATATACACTTTTGTTCTTTATTTTGGTTACAAGTCCATTTAAATCTCCAAAAGGGGAAAACACTACCCCTTTATTACCCCACTGTTAAAAAAAAATAAGAACAAATAAATAAGTGAAGTCTTATATTTGTAGGGTGCATCTAAGCCTATCAAAAGACCAAAAATATTTTATGGTCTGTAGATGATTAGAAAACAACTTCACTAATTAATGACATGCAGCCCTCTGGTGAAGACCTTGTCAGTCATTCCAAGTGGACATACATCACATCAATTCTTTTTTGAGGGTGGTGGTTGTGAATGTCATGAGCAACAAATCTTCCTGAGACTACAGAGAAAACACAAAGATTGTAATTACAAGAGTACGGAAAATTACAAGGACTCAGAAAGGCAATGCCACATCTCTTGCAAAAAGTGCCGTGAGCCTTCAGCAACCACAAACCACCGGACCTCACTCCTGCTTCCGAGTTAAAACGTGAACCTTGGGAACAGACTTGCTGAGATTTTAACTCAGCACATACTCAGAGGAAAGAGTGCCACCTACTGAGAACAGACATTGAAACATGGCTTATTCTTCCTGACTTAACACATTCTCCCTCTTTTCTTCCTAACAGGTAAAAAACCATGAGTATATTTTAATATTCCAGTCTAGATGTATTTGTATGTTTTGAAGAATTTCAAAATTTAAAAAGTAAGTACAACAAATTCAGATTCAAAGACCCCAATGGGTTAATCATAGCAGCGACAACATCATTTCTGCAGGGTTTAGTCTCCTGCGAGCAGTAGGGCATAAGCCAGGAGGCAGAGGATGAGTTAACTACAGCACCAAAACTGAGGAGGAGGAAAGGAATTAACAACATCTGACATTTTGGGGAGACAGGAACCAAAACAACTGGCTCATCTAGCAAAACATGCATTTCATCACTTTCTGAAGATATTTATAGTGTGAGCAGTGGTCTTTCTATCCGAGAGTATGAACAGGTCATCACTGAGCTTGTTTTTACAATTGTAGTCCCTGTTCACTTTCCTCAGTTTTACATGTCATTGCATCACCACTGGCAAAACAGACATATGAGCAGGATGTTTTATAGGGGATTAAGCTGCACAGAAATAATGGTGTAGAGTAGATGGCCCATACTACCAATTGCTGGCAGTGTGCTTGACTGCACTCAACAGTATTATCTGGTTCATGAATACAGATCAACCACTTCTGCTACTTTTTAAAAATATTATGCTATTGCAAGAAAAAAAAAATTGTTTCAGGCATACAAAATATTTATGGGACAATCCAGCATCAGTGCAAAGAGCAGAATAGGGTAGAAAGGAAAAGCACAGGGGAGAGAACAATTTCGGAAGAAGAATGCGCCGGTGATAAGAGGCGTAGTGCTGCTTACTTCTGCAAAGCTGCAGCCTTTCTGTGCCCTGCATGCTCGCCGGCAGCGGGTCAAGGGGCAGAGCCTTCACATGCTAACATAAGGAAAATCAATTTCAGTCCTCAACGGACTCAACTACTGGAACAAAAGGCAACCCAAGCAATTGCTCTATGGCACTTCACATACTTCTGGCACGATGCAGGCAGCCCACCACTCCCAAACCCTGCGCCGGTTCTAGAGCAGCCCGAGAAAAAATAGGTACTTCTGTGAAGTCTCTGGCTTCACAGATAGATAAACTCAGATACAACTTTGGATTTGAAGCTGTTCATGAAAAAGTAGAAGCAGGTCTCTGGATCTAAACTGATTCTTTAGCCAAACACAGCTCCTTAATTCTTTAAGATAGCCATTAAAACACACAGAGTAAACTAAGGTGGGATGACTAGTTTGCACTAAGTAAAGCTAACAGAAAACAAGTGTAAAGCCTAGACTTTATTTTTTCCATTAAAAGAGCAAGAAACAAAACCAAGCTCATTGTTTGTTTAACATTTAAGTACATGCTACACAAGACCGATCTTTCTGTGCCTCTTTGTATTGTGCAGGAAAAGTTCTTGTCAGCCCTCCTGATAGCCGCAAAACTGCAAAGGACTCCCTCGTTTCAGTTATTACTTCTTAAGCTCCAGTAATCCATGGGCCCAAAATAAAAAACAGAACTTAGAAGGGTGAAAAATGCGGGGTGGGGAGAAGGATAATTCTTGTCCTGGAGAATTTACAAGCAGATATCTCTTTGATTTTCTAGCTTTCCTAAAACAATTTTACCTTACCTTGAACTCTAAGATAATTTGTGCATGGGTTGTTATGATTGTTACAGAAAATGTTCTTGGGCCTCATCCAATGTTAGAGAAACTAGTCAAGGATAATTCATCCAGTATTATCCACATAAATCAATGAAGGTCAACATCCAGTCATGAAACCAAGCAGACTGTCTAACTGGGCAGGCTTTCTTGGTTGGTACCAAAGAATTGCTGCTTGCTGTTTAAACTTGCGTGTCATAGACCTGTTTACTTACGCTGCATTCCTTCCCAGGAAAGGCAGTGCCATGCTCAGCTTTCCTCACTGGAGCAGCAGCCGTGCGGCTGCAGTGTGAGGATGCCCACCTGTCAAGGGTGCAGGGAGCTGGCCCGGCTGGCAGCTCCGCACCGCGAGAGCGACACTTGCTGTGGTCTGGCTGAAAAACTGACCCATCCTTCGTAATATGCAATGTGATATTTCATGAAGTGAGGTACAGCTATGTAAAGAAACCAGATAATGTCTTCTAAAGATAACACAGGAAGTCCAAATTATTTTGGAGGAGCAGTGTTAAATGCAAGCTGCTTGTTTACTGTCATAATTAAGAAATGTATTTGAGCACCCAGCTAACATCATGTACTGCTAGAGGTCTATAGATCATCTAGACAAGAAAATATCACACTTCTTTTTACATTACCAGCTTCAGCAGAAGAGTGTTTAATCTCTGAAAATTTCAAGCTACCTTCTTCAAAATGCCAGAGATTTGTATTTACTTTTCCTTATGCACAGTGATCCTACTGTCTCCAGCAGGACCTGCCAGATGCTGTCCACTAGTTCACTAACAAGGCCCTCCATGGGGTAGGAAAGTCTGCAGTGACTCTCATCAAATCAGGGTGACAGACTAATCACACCAGGAACGCCATGTAAGAGAGCGTAGAAACGGGGGGAATATACCCTGCATGTGTTTTGCCTCCATTACAGCAGTTTAAAGGAAATGCTGTGTCAGTGTTTTTGATGCATCCAGGGACTGAATGTAAACAACATGGTACAACTCTAGAAACTGCCATCATAAAATATTTTAAGAGGCAGAGTAGAGTAAAATAAAATAAAAATGTCTTTTTATGTGATATCTCAGAGTAATTCAGGATTTATGGTACCTTAACCTTTAGAATCCAAAATATTAAGCTATGTTTCTTAGAGATAATAACTCGGTTGTCCCTCACTTATGTGTCTTAGATAAAAGCCTACTGCCACAGAATCCATGAATGCTCAAATACCCTTGCGGGCCTTTAGTAGTAAATCTTATGGAATAGCTTATGGCCAATGTAATGGCCCACAGTAGCCTGCGAATATCATGAATTCTAATAATACTTACATCAGTAGAAACATGAAGTAATGTCTCCATTGTAATTAAATGATGTATTTAGAGCAGTGCACTAAATGGTCCCCTAGTGTGTTGGTGATATATTCTAATAGTCTTCTCTTTACAGCCCCACACGGTAATATTCATGCTTTATTCTGGAGGGCTTTGCTTCTTACTGAACATTTGAATTGCAACATTAAGTGGTAAAGTGGATTACAGCAGACCTCCATGAATATGGATTCAGATCAAGAATCTAAGTGCTTAAAAAAATAAAATGTTACTATTTAAACAGAATGATTACCAAAACATTTTGATATGGAGGGATGTCATGAGTTCTTTTTTTTTTTTTTACACACATCCTGGACCCAGCTCAAATTTGCTGTACTTAAATACTAAATAGGGGGAGACATCCAAGTTTAATTCACCTAAATAATTTGCACTGCAGTTATGGAATTTAATTTTGGTTATTTAAGGCATAAATTAATTTTAATAATTATGTTACTACTGTATTTTAAATGTAATTCTGAAAAGATTCAGACTAGAGTACATTGTCAGCTCATAAGACTGCTGCTGATCATAAATGTTTCATATTTATAAAAGGAGTATCTGCTGCTTCAGAGGGAGAAAATAATCTCTTTTCTGCTGATTAGGTAGCAACAAAAATGTTCATTTATGTATTTCTACTCTTTATTTTCCCAGTAAATCAGCCAATAATATAACAGCTGGAGGTACTAAGGGCCTGAGGCAAAGCTAAGGGCACTTCAATATATCCAGGCATGGCCAGAAATTGTGGAATATTAGGAAGCATATTACAGTGTATGTAAAACTGTGGCTGACATCTCATTATGAAGGAATGTTTTATATTATTTTTAAGGAATAGCTGGTTTTAGCATTTGAAAAAAAAAATCAGAATAAACCCATCCACATCAATAAGTTGTATTAAAAGGTTCCATTCGTCCACTGTATCTCGGCTTTTCCAATAATTGCTTGTGAAACACTGTTTCCTTGTGGCACTCATACTAAACAAGCAATATTTTCAGAACACTGCTCAAAATAAATTCTCTAGGAATTCATGCATATGACATATAGACTTTCATATGATTAAGCATTGGTTACCCATGCACAGTGTTGCTTGTCTTTAAGTCTGCCAATATTTTTTTTACATAGTGCTTTCTGAATAACCGATATTCATGTAGGAAAACTCCAGAGTTTTTGCTTTGTTTTGGGTTGAGGTTGGTTTTGTTTGTCTACATCAGGACCAGTGACTAAATCAGCAGTGTAGTTTTCACAGCTCCCCAGTTTTAGAAATGAAAGAGCTCTGTAGCTAGAGACCTACTGAAAGTCATGTATTTTGACTTAGCACTGAGAAGAGTCATTCAGTTGGAAACGTGCCTAGGTGGCCTGGACATTTGCACAACCTATTTGGCTAGAGCTTTCCTTGGATGGTATATTCATGGGCATCTTTGCTTCAGATTTTGGAAAGACCAGTTTGACCTTAAAATTCCAGAAACAGATTGTTCAAATCTAGACTTAGCCACTGTAGGGCAAGCTGCTGAATGAAGCAACTGTTGTACATCAAAAATACTTTAACCTTTAGAAAATAATAGCTTGAGTTTCCAAAGGGCATACATTCAGAAAAGCTGTAATCCTTCCTGCTCTAGCCCTAAATTTTACCTGTTCCTAGAGGTGATAATTTTTAAGATATTCTGTTCAAATTTCTCTGATTTTCAGGCTCCTGTGGCCTGGCACTTTCTGCCTAAAGTAGAGGTGCCAAGTTAAGGTGTTGTGACAGTGTTCCTAGATGACTCCTGAGTTGCTGAAAGCAGGAGGTTTTTGTTCAAAAAAGTAGACGATGTGAACACTTTTTTTCTTATGAACTAGTCAATTTTGCAGCCATAAGAGGTTTGGATAAGATATAAAACATACCTTGTTAATGCAGATTATTTTGACCATCTTTAGCAATGGCACTTACTCTTCCAGTTGGGTCAGTGGAGTGTTGGAACACACACCAAGTCAAGGAAGGAGTAAATTTAATGCAAAGCGGCCAAAATAGATGTGCCCTGCTCTGACGAGCCTGCCTGAAGGCCAGTTTGAAATGGTGTTTGTTTTTTGATTTACCAGAGCTCCAGAGACTTCACATCAGTCACTAGGAGAGTCCCTGGTCAAGGTGAGAGACTCAGGAAGTAAGGTATTGATTCTGGACATATTTTAACTTTGTTAAAGTACACCCAAGAAGGCAGAATAGAGAAAGATCACTTTGATCAAAACAGATAATAGTCTTTTTGGATATTACCCCAAGGAAGATGATTCAATCTGGCTGCAAACCAAACAATGAGTATTTAAAACCCTTTGGCCCAAGAGACTTTATGTAAAGAGACAAAGGACAATTCCTTAGGATGAACTGGAGGCCATAGTCTGAGTTACAAACTCACAGGGAAGGTCTAAATATCACATCAAAGATCAAAAATCTTTCAAGTTCCACAACCAGGATTCCTGGCAGAGGATGAATCTGACCTTCAGCCATATTATATTGGGGCAGGAACACCAGTTTTCTCTGACTCCTGAGTATTTAGGAAATTAATTCACTATCTAGACATTGAATACCCGTTGGTATTCCTAGGGTAACTGTAATTAGATGCTGCCAAAGGGAAGTTAATCTGTCTAGTAGATAAGGTATTTTATGGGGTTAGTCCAAGGCAGTAAAATTACATGTTAAACATATTTACAAATACCTCATGCTTTCCCATAGTACCTTCAAAGTGAGAAGTATACACAGACCATCAGTTTAACAGAATAATCAAATTTTAATAGTTGAAATTAAAATATAGCAAAGGTAAACATAAAAAAAATCCTCACATTCTATTAATTTTTAATTCCTTTTTGAATGAGAGGTGAGGAGAGAAATACCACTATAACTTTTTGCCACAGTAAATAAGGAACAAACAATCATCCTGGTTTTATTAAAATACAAAAAATACTAATACTCATTAGGTGCTTTCCAAGCCCTATCTGATCAACCAACCACAGGTCCTGTCTAGATCATAGCAACAGAGAAGGAAACAAATGAATTCTTGCTTCTTGGTTTTGTCAATAGGTTAGCACACCAAAAAGTTACTTCCTTGGTCTCCATGTAATATTTAAAGGCATTCTTTAAAAGCTTTTTTCTAGATCAGATTCCCACATTTGCACAGTTCAGATAGTTCAATTTCCAACACTTCTGAGAAAAATGAAAAGTATTACAAGGCAGAAGACTGTGTACAGGTGTAAAAACAGGAAAAGAAAAAGCAAACCAGTCTTGAAGGACCAGCAAGTTCGATTACCAGCTGAACTGACATATCAGTACAGAAGAACGACTCTGATGAAACAGCTAGAAAATTCCCACCTAAAGCCATAAAAAGTCTCTTTAATTTCAACCTCTGTTTTGAGAAATTTTATGATCTTTTAGGCATTATACATGACACACAGCTGTGCCTTCAGGCTTAGGAACCAACCCTCAAGTCTGTGAACTACAACTGATACAACCAAAACACACGCTTCATCTTCAGGAAAACTTCGGAGATGCTTCACTAGAAGAGCAACTAACACGTTCTGGCTGGGATTTACATTTACTTACTTTTTATATTAATAATACTATTCTCACCTTTGTTACCAGAGCCACTGATTCTGAGCACAGTGGGGGATGCATGTGAAGCAATAAACTCTACCACAGTCCTATTTCTTCTTCGCTTTTATGTGATGATAGAGTTATCACAAAGCAGAATTACTCTTGAATTACGAAAGCTTATTTACTGGATAATCCCAAAGACAACAGCTGGAAGGAGGGACAGTTTAGCAATCAGATGGCAAGACAGCAAAGGCCGCTGAGATCTCTGTAGTGAAGGACAGGGGTGGATGGGGAGAGCTGAGGCCAATGGTTATAGGAGTGAATCTGAAGCCCACCTTGTGGAAGAGCTGCAGTTCTACGGCACCAAGTTAGAGTTCAAAAGGCTGCTACAACGCTTTTTTTCCAAATAATTTTCAAGATGGAAAGTTTCTGTCTGTTAAGCTGAAACTGGTTTGCATCCAATTTTTGTCAGATTTCCTAGTTTAAAAATTATTACTTCATGTCGTTATATTCTGACAGACACCAAGTATCGGTTCCGAATGGCTATTAATACATAAGCCATCTAAGTAGAGATATTAGGAACACAATTAAGCCACACATGATATTGACATGCTGTACTTTAGAACAGTAAATAATAAGTGGCTAGCCATTTATTGAAATGTCTGTTTAGCCTTGTGAACCCTGTGGATATTAAAATATGAGGATTTAAAGAAGTAATATTTAAATTATACTAGGATTCTTCAAAAACACATTACCATTAGTTAGTTATTATTTTGTAATTAGCTGTATTCACCACAACACTTCATAGAAGTAGCCAACAATCAGCAAGACCATTTATACATACATGGAAGCAGAAGTGATGTTTTGTACATCGAAGGACACTCACTGTGAGTTAATGACATAGGAAGAAATTGATCCCCGGTACCCTGATTCCCATTTCTTATGTCCTATCTACAGTCCCATGTACCTCAGCTCTCTGTAGTGGCATCTTGAGAAAAACTTTGCTGTATGCATTTGTTTAAACAGAATTTTAACTTACTGTTTTCCTGCTTAAGAAGCATTTGTTAGTACATGCTAATTAAAGAAATTTAATTCATTTTCAACTTTCTTTTTCATCTCTAAAGATGAAAACATTGACAGAAACAAAGAAAAGCAAGAAGAAAGAGAAGTGTCTCTAGATGCTCCAGCTTCTGGCCACGGGCACTGCTACCTCTAAGAACATTTATGGAAGTACATAAAAGACCAAATACGGTACAATGGTTTAGAAAAAGGCACTGTCTGTCTCTATTGGAAGATGCACAGAATCCATGTAATTGCTTTTTTACATGTTTAGGTAAACCCTAGGCTCAGCTCAAGGGTTATGCTCAGATCCAACATTCACCTGCACTATAAACACTCAGGATGATGATTTTTAGGAAGCCAGGAAGTCTTCTCCAGGCAAAGGACCTACTTCCCACCCTGCATGTGTACATTCCTCCTTATCATTTCCCCATTTTAACCCCTGTCACATACAATTATTTTGGGCCTGGGACACAGCAAAATTTTGTAAATTATCAAGGTGCAGAGGGAGATTAAGACAAATGTATTAAATGCCAAATGCTTGTCATTTCTCATTGGTATGAAGCGGGCAGCTAAAATTTTTCCTGGAACTGCTCTTGGGGCAGCCCAACTGTGCAGAGACCCTCACTGAGCTAAACTATAACTACATCATCCAGCTTTTTGTTTCTGACCACGGTGTCGCATAATGTTTGTGCTTACCTCGCCTGCATCATGAAAAGTAGATTTCCCTTCTATTTTTACACATATTTCTCGTTTCCATACCTGTTAATTTTTATTGAAGCATGCCTCAAAAATCTTCCAAGCAGAAAAACAGCAGTAAGAGCCAAATTCTCAAAAGTAATGAGAAAAGGATAAGACAGGTTATTTCCTTACCTGAGTTTTTTCTGTTGTCCTGAAACCTCAAAGCTGTTCTACATTTAATTCACAAGGTCTTGTGTACATATTAACAGTAATTAACCAATTAGTAGCACTGCATTGTCTGCAGAATAAATAAAAATAAAAATAGAGATTGAAAGACAAAACCAAGCCCAAATGTTATCCTTATTCACTGAAAACAATCTTCATAGTCTGATTTCTGCCAAGCGAATTGCATTTGACAATCCACGGAGATATTTGCTACACCAAAAATTATTTACATTTTCATTATTGTTTTTTGGAGCTTAATACAAAGACATTTCATAATACAAAAAGTAAAATACCTTGTAAAGGATTCTAAAATTATGGAGAACAATATCCAGTGAACCAGGAAAACCTTTCAAATGCATCACCAAACAAAAAGTAGAGGCTCAGTGTCAGATTTATCAGCTAAGTGGCATATCACAACAAAGTTAGGAATGAAATTTTCTTTCAGTTTCTCTATAAATTCTTACACCATCACTGCACATATTCTACATTTTTTTTAATTAAACACTATCTAGGAAAAGGTACTTGGAAGACAATTTAGCACATTACACGATATTCTGTTTTTCATATCTAAATTAAGATAAAGGCCCAGACTTAGCTTACAAGTAAAAAAGGAAAATAAAAGGTTGTTATCACATCTTGTAAGCTTTTAGACTTCTACTGAGATGAAAAACAGCACCATTAAGTTTGTCAAAGTTTTTTCTTGAGAAGTCCCAGACTGGAGTACCAGTGGCGTAGAGTCAGGGTGGCAATATATTGGTGGAATTTGATGGGCAAAATCCTGCTATCTTGCTGTACTCTGTGCGGTGGCTCTAACCAGTCCTATTAATTCTTTTCTTTTATAAGCATTGCAGTCACATAAAATCATGTGTGTTAAGTGTATATAGGTTCTTACATACATGCGTCTTATAGGTCATATCACAATTTACCAGATGTAGTATCTCCAGACTCATAGTTTCTCTACAAATATTTACAATGTTAGAGATAGGTTGACCCAGTTCAGAAACAGGTGGACATGGGGGATACCCACATAATCACTAGTGTGTATTTTGCTACATGCCAATAATGGGTCAAGTAGTTCAGACATGTGAGTGTGACTTTGTGCCTCCTGTATATTTATCCCATGGTTCCCTTGTGCATCTGTTATTTATTTAAGTATTTTTTTTACTGTTAGCTTTAGAGGTATTTATGCTGGTGAGCATCTTTTCCATTAAAGACCATACAGAGGAAAAATTAATGTAGCAAGAAATACTGGCACATTAGTGCAACAAGGGACTGAAGCACATTTCATCAAGAGTAAAGTGTTCGACATTGTATAAGGTATAAAAATAGAATGAGCTGGTAAGTCTGACTTTCTCATACTCTGTATTTCAATAAGCAATTTGTATATATACTCCATTAGGATGTAAAAGCCTAACACTGAATTGAAGTAGCTAAGCCAATTCATTTTTTCAATAACAAGGCAATTATTTCATTGCAAATGACTAGAGATTTAGGGCAGGAACTGAAAACTAGAGAGATATATATAAATACAGTAAAATCTAAATGAGGCTAGCTTTACAATGATCTGTTATAATAAAATACTACGTATATTTGGATGAGCACTGAGTAAGAGGCAAGGTCCCCCAACTGCAGAGATCTTTCGTCTTTGAAGTAAAAAGTTCAGCAATGCGTCTAAATACAATCATTGCAAAGCTTCATATGCACTTTTAAAATTACTTTTGTTTTCATTTTTAAATATCCATTTGTAGCTAATTTAATAAAGTAGTTGAAATTTAGGGTATAAAACTCGGCATTGCTTAGTGTAGGATGAGGGGGCAGTTAAAGGTCATTTCATTAGAGGTGAAAGACAGAAAAAAAATTGCAGAAAAAGTATGTTGAAAATCTTTTTTCTGCCGTTTCAATTTCAATCTGACAGGGACTTGGCAGCTAACAGCAAAATCTGGGAAAGCCATGAACAAGGTTCAAAGCTGGTTTTTAAACGATAGCAAGCAAGAAAAAGAAACGTGGAAAATACACTCTTACTCTTTTTTTTCCCCCTGTAGTAGATTAGGACAAACATGGCATACCTGGGAAGGTTCTGAAGACTGAACAGTCCTGCACTTACCACTGATCAATACTTTAGAAAGTATTGTTTTCTTGAAAGAAACAAATGACACTATTACATATAACCAAACATTGTTTACCTATCCAACAGTGAGAAAATGGGAATGTCTTTAAGTGCTTTTGAACATATAGACACTCACATACAGAGACGTGTCACAGAATATACCAGTGCAGATTAAGCTGGTGAGCAGTAGAACTATGAATCAACACATTCCACAGCAGAAAATAAACAACCAAGTAACAGAAGGAAATGTGTCACAAGCCCTACTTCAAATTGACTACTTTGTTTTAATTTGTTAATGGTTCATAATATACTGGAAACACACTGTAACACATTAATATTTCATTAAATAATTTTCTTTTAGTAGCACAAAACCTCTCAGTAGCAGCTTCTTTAGCTTGAAGCAGGGAAAAGCTGCTGACATAACAGTAAGTCTCCAGCATTTTCTTGGAAGTATTTAACTCTCTACCTGTAGAAAAAAATATTTTGAACCTTATGCATTCATGCAGTTTTGTCCCTTTTAGATTTATCTGTATAGCTACTATCTCAGTCAGATGTATTTGTTTCTCCTTAGAGACTTATTCATATAACAAAGATTACAGCAGCTCCTCAGCTTTAGCATAGCTCTTCAAGTTCTATGGCCCTGTCCAGACAGAGCAGATAAATAGAGGAGGCCAAACTGCAGGGTCAATTAAGTGGGTGATGGAGAGGGACAGTGGTTTGATGGGGGTAAGTACGCGATTGCAGTCATTTTAGACATTGATCATTAATTAAGTTCCAAATGTGTTCAATAACTCAGCTATTCCTGAGTTTATTTTTTTATTGTAAAGGAGGATGAGGTCTTCCTATGATGAAAACGATTGAGATCACAACTGTATGCTTTATATATCTCATATTTCAGAAAATTCAAAGTCTGGAAAAACAAGGAAGTTCATAAAAAAGAAAGATCTAGCAGGACCAAATTGAAAACGAAGTTTTTGTAAGCGTGGCTCTGAAAGGAATCTTAGCTACTATACAGGCAGTATCGCAAAAGCATCAACTACACTCATCAAGTCTACAAAGGAGCCTGGAATACACAAGCAGATACATCCTCTATGAGACCAGTTTGTGAGATGAACAATAAATGTTTAGCACTGCAGAATGTATTAAACACCTTCACAAACAGCTAAAATCACTGCTTACAAAACTTCAATACTCACTGATTGCCAAGGACTATTCTTGGGGTGTTTTGGACAAAAATATTTGTCCATAGTTTTGGGACTATTTACAATGAAGAACAGACTGCAGCAGTTACCAATAGTTTAAACTACTTTGGTGTTTATTAAAGGTAACTACACAAAAATGACAACTCATTTACTTATTAACTCATCTGATAATTTTACAAATAAATTTTTTTTCCAAAGACATAAAAACCAGAACTTAAGCTACAAACATGAATATTACTGGTGGTTTTTAATGTTTCTTTGCAGAATGGCTGCACCACAAAGCCATTAGTGTATGTCTACCACAGATTCCTGTAGTATCCCTCATTTAATAAGAAGTTTCCTTTAATACTGATCTGCATTACTTGCTGAAAGGAATTCTGCAAAAAATATCTATTTTGTGATGGATAATACCAAAACATTGAAGAAGCCTGAATTAGTTTTCCAGATGGCTCTTGTTTAGCATATCCCCTTTGAAAAGACTTCCTACCAGGCAAAGGCAAAACCAGGCAACTTGAAATTCCTCAAGGAGTCAGTCCAAAACCTTTTGACCAGGATCCATCTGTACTAATGTCTTATTAAAAAGGAAAATGCTGCTACTAAAGCCAAAATTTCTATTATTTGCAATTCATAAGAATATTTTGCAGAGGGGATTCTACATGATACTGCTTGTCTTCAGACCATCTTTCTGCCATTCATGGGCATTCAGAGGCAGCTAGCTGGAGTTGCTGTGAGGCGGATGGGGGAGCTGCTAACAGGGTATTTTCAGGGAAAGGGTTCTGTCCCAACTTTGCATTCACCATCAGCTCTTTGCACATCCTCATGGGTTTATTTGACATTTTCTATGTCGGAAGAGACCAGTGACATCCTATATAATACAAGTTATCTAATTTCACCCAGTTATGCCTGCAAAGTCTTCTATATAGTGGCGAGTAACAGAAAGGCATCCACACCTTTGTAAGGCATCAAGAGAGGGAGGATCTACCATTTCACTTTGGAGTTGGTTGCAGTGGTTAATGACGGTCAGCATTAAAAATGCATGCCTCATTTCTTATCTGAATTTTGCGGCTCCTTGTTCTGAACACCAGTTCTTGAGATGTCTCCCTCTGACAGACTGGCAAGTCCTTTGGCACTTGGCATCTCTCACTTTGTGAAGTATGTATACCTTTCAACGCAGATCCTTCTTTTGATAAGCTCAAAGTCTTGCAATATAAGAATTTTCCTCCATCTCCCAAATAATTTCTGTGGCCCTTTCTTGAACCTTTTCCAATTTTCAACATCTTTAAAAAAAATGAACAGCAAAGGTAGATACAGCATTCTGACATACTACTGTCATTTATAATATCCAAAGTTTTTGCTAGCTCCCATTGCCACACTATCTGGAACTTGTGTTTAATTGCTTGTCCACTATGACCTTTAAATATTTTCCACTCATCCTTTACCAAAATACAGTTCCTAATGCATAAGTATGAGTTTGTTTCTAGATATACATGACTCTGTTATTGTTCTACTAAACCATATTTTCTCTGAATAGGTTAAGGTGATAAAACTGCACAGTTATATCATTGACAACTTTGTGATAAACACACATTTTTGTGATACTAATTTTATATTTACTTCCAGCTCTATAATGTTAGCGAGCAGTGGAGTAAGGTGTCCAAATTCTAAAGATTTCCATGCAAAATATCAGGATTTTTTGTTAAAATTGACTGTTATAGGTGTTTACATCTATGTTGTTATGCATATGTTATGTTATCTTTCAATTACTCTAGAATTATATAGGTGGAATTACAAATGAAATGTGCTTGTTCATGAAACAGTTAATGCTGGTTCTTTTTTTCAGAAGAATTTCATTGGTTAATCAAGAACCTGCAATTTTCACAGACAGAACAATCTGATAATCAGTTACAGTTTTATAACTAGCTCATTAAAGGCAAGAATATTTTAAACAGCAAATGGTATCCTACAAGCAAAAAAATGCACATATTCTTCATAGGTGCCAAGATCTTGAGGTAAATTCTAAATGCCTCTAATATTTTATTAGCAGTTGGCTATTTTAATTTCTTAGGAAAAATAAGGCCCTTTATTTCACAAAGTGATCAAGAAAATGAATATGCATTCGCTGATTATAATCAATCTATTTAATGGGAAGATGCCATGAAGGTACTAAAGAATATGAGTAAGATGACAAAATAGGTCTTCAGTTTCTGGCACTCACACACAGTCATAGAGGGGATCCAGTATTACCAAAATTTATCTGGGTCTCCTTGTTCATCCTTTCAATTTCTCTGACATCATACATTTTCAACTACCAAGGTCAGAACTGAAAAGTGAAGACAACCTAGGAAAATGGCAAAAAACATCCTGTGAATACTGTTTTTGGTATTTTAGAAACAATCTTTGCAAAAAGGTCGTTTGCTTTCATTTACCTTGGAAAAATCTTGGAAAAATCTACCGCTATGCTGGAGCAGAACCTAATGTCGTTGAGAAAAGACTAAAGTATTGATGTAATTTCTATTGGGCTGGAATGGCAAATTAAGAGCAGATATGCAGGGACTTATTAAAAGTGCAAAGGCCCAGTGTCAGGGTACCTGACACTCCTGAATTTGGGTGAAATGCACCGGTATCCTTCAGGGCTTTGTCTGCACCACTATCCTTGATGTTGGCTAGTAGCAAGTTTGCTGCACATCATCCAAGGATGACAAAAAGCAAGTGCGATCTTGCAGCGGCAGTGAAATGGCTCTGGAGATCGTTGCTTTACAATACCCTTTAAAGCACAGAAACCCATCTACTGTCATCAGGGAGGCACACAAGGTTTCTAAGTCCAGAGTTTCTAAGTTTGTAGGTTTTACAAAAACCATATATGAAAATACTCTTAAAGATGTTTGTTATAAAACTCACTAAAATGTTCCTATATCCTTTGTGTAGGCTATGCAGAATAATCCTATACTGCAATAATGTAGTGTTTGTTTGGAGTGAACCATATAATTTACTTTCACAAACTCACACTAAGAAACTCTTTTTACTGTATAAAGATGTTTCTCTCTTACTGTATACAACCACTGAATGGAGAAAGGGAGTTAATGTAGCTGTCAACTGTCAGCAATCTCTGTGCACCCCAGGATAAATGAATCCCCCAGGACTAATTCTGCTGAAGTCACTAAGAGATAAATTCGGGCTCTTAGTCCAACAGTACTTCTCTGGGGCAGAGAACCTTTGGGTTCTTTATGTTATTCTCTCATATGTAATAACAATCGCAATGGGACCCTGATCTCTGATGTTCTTGTATCTGGATTCTAACACTCGTATGATCCATATACGATAATAATACATACATACAGTTATTTAAGAACTTTTTACTTTTAGTGGAAAAATACGTAGCACCTGCACTACATGCACATCATACGTATTCATTTGCAGTATATATCGGGCAGGGGCTGTCTTATCCTTTTTAACGCCCATATTAAAGAATTCCTGTTCCTATGTATTCTTTTAAATTTACTGTTCACTTTTTTTAAACAAAAGAAGGAAAGGAGAAACAATGAGTTGTAACTCTACTTTGCTTCAGGATGGCGTGTTTCAGCTTATGGTGCTTTACTGTATCTCTCAAACCACACTAGTACTAGAAATCTCCCTGTGGAAAGTAACAATTACCCTCAATCTCTCTGATCTGAAGTAATCCCTGCTACATGCGCAGCTCATTGTGAGTGATGAGGGCCTACTGTTTGCTGAGTCTAAAACCAAATGATCTTTCACAAGCAAAATTTAAACTTGAAATAGGATTCTCTGGCTCTTGATTCCTACTCTATTTTTTCCGTGTACTTTATATATTCCCAAATAAGGTTCAGGCTGGCTACAGATGGTGCTGGTGCGTAATGAGACAGGCTCAGAAGCCACTCCGGTTCCCAGGGGAGGGTTCTGTAATGGAACTAACTATGTATTGTCCACCTTATATACTAGATTTGATTTTGGACTATTTGCCCAACTGTGTTTGTTTATTGCTTAGCACTGGAGGGCTTCCATTAACTGTGGGTTGATTGAACATAGACTATGGAATTAGGAGGAACAGAGCATTTTTTTCTTCTGAATGCTGATGTAATCCCTTTTCTTTAGCTGGCAGTTTAGCCCCTTCACCAATAGAAACTGTTAGAAATAGTCTGGTGTCTGCATGATGCTAGTGAGAGACGGGTTTTTTTGACCCTTTGAACAAGCTCCACCTGATTTACTAAAAATAACTGCTTCCAAAGTTTGTAAGAACACAAAAACTTAACCTGGTAAAACACTGTTGCTCACAGATAAGAATGGAGATTGCCATCTTTCATACGGGGAAAGATTAATAAGGAAGATCCCAGACATTTTGTTCACATAGCAGAGCAACATATTTTCATAATTCTGAAACAAAAACTTAAATTTAGCAAATCAGTTACCAATATCCAGATACAAATTGAAATGTTAAGATTTTTACTAATGAAAACATGCATCATTTCAGTGAAGCAGCTCATCAAGAAACTAAATTAAAAATAAATATATTGCTATCATAATAATCATGATTAAATTATTTGTAATTACATTTAAACACACAGGTCTAGGAGAAGCTTCTGTTTTCTTGTCTGGTTCAATATGGCTAAAAATAGCCATCATGGCTATAGCTTTTAATATCCAGTACATATGTATCTCCTTCTAAGGAATTGCATGCTGACTGAAAGTAGGTAAACAGTGCTGTTTCATCAGCATAGTACACAAATTCAGTTCAGCTACAAAATTCCAAAAGTTAAAAAAAAAATTGTATTACCTGTATCTGGGAAAGAAAATGAGAAATCAGAATCTTAACAGGCTGCTTCCAAACAGAGGGAAGAAAAATTAAATTTTAATATGCAAATATTCACCTGTGTAGCATACTGACAAAAAGATCAGTTTTAAGACGTAAGACATGGCAGTAATTATTGAACCTGTTCTTATTAGCTTTTATTGTATGGGTGCCAACCTCCTAAACTATTGGTTTAATGTTAAAATAAGACTAAAAGAATATAAGATCCAGGGAGAAGATAAACGGAGAAATTACTTACATATATCTACTATATACATGTAGATATGATTTTATAGAAATACATTTGAATATAGACATATATACATAAACACACGTATGCCTTAGATACTGCGCTTCTTAATGTTCATAATAGTGTAAAGTGCATAAAACAATATTCAGGGATCACACTGAGGAGGGGGGAATAGTGTTATTTTTCTAGTCTTTACCCACACCAAATCTACTCAGATCATGTTGGGGAGATGTACAAAATATGATCACAGATGCTGTCTGCATATTTTCAGGCCCCTCTCAGGGAGCTCACTATCACACACTGGGCTTTTGAACTTAGTTTCCTGGAGAGAGAGGGTCAGATGGCTTCTGCTCGCCCTACTGAGCTTAGCTCCTCCTTCGCAGTGTAGAGATGGGATTTGTGGTGCTAGAGTGAGCTGTCAATCACATCGGAAGATATATCTTTTCAGAGTGCAATACCCTCTCTCTGACTTTGGAAAAGCTACATTAGGGAGATTATCATTATTCAGCGTGCCCAGCCTCGACACAGGGATGACTACACACAGGAACAGACTGGGGGCACAGACCTCAGCGATGGTGCAGGCATCCTGCTTTTTGAGTTATACATAGAATATGTCTTAGAAGTATAGATCTGGCCCATCCTGCAGAATTAAAAACATTTTAGATATGACAACACAACCCATAGTATAGGCATAAATATGTGTAAATGGGGCTTCTCCACCAGTTTAGCTCTCCCAAGGACATAAGCTAAGGAAAAGGCTCTTCTGGCCGCCTTTATGCAGGTATGCTATGAAAAAGGAAAGCTTGCAAACAAAGCAGAAGGCCACCACCAGCAAAGATGAAGTCTCTGCCTAAAAGTATGGTTTGTGATGAAAGTTCATAATCCTTTAATGAATTGAAGAGGCCACTTGATTTCAAATATTTTTTGTTTTTCCTTTTACACTGAAATAGTTATCTATTCTTTTATGTTTTACATGACTGCACAGCACAGTGTATGGTCACCGAGAACTCTAATTTCTTTTTGTTTCCAGCAATAATAGCTTTGGAGAATTCAATCACAACTGGAAATTCAGAAAGCTAGTCCCAGGCTATTAAAAGAGGGAGTTAGACTTAAAAGCATTTGCCATAAAGGCAAAGTCATACATTCCCTTTCTATATGACACAGTAAGACAACAGAGCACAAATACCAATGTTGCTGAATACTCATTCACTTAGTGAATCAGCTAATTGCTTCACTTTTTGAAGTTTTTTTATGTAATATCATAGACTTTTCACAGCCTTAACAAATATTAAAACACTTCTTAGGCTTAATTCCATTTTGCAGAGACGATAACTGAGGCACAAAGGAGTGGGCTCACAGCAAGAAGCTTACATGCCCTCTTACCTGCTTTTGTCAAATACCAGCTGCATCTCTGTCACTCACAGAACCCAAAAGCTCACAGCACGTAAGACCATTATCTAAACATGGTTAAGGTACTCATCTGTTTCACACCCAAGGTAACAAAAATCACAGAGTAGGTGTTCATCTATACACCTTGCGTTAAGGTATGACAAGTATTGACTAGAAACCTTTAACTCAGGTGCTTTTCCAACTGACTGGCGTCACAAAGAGAGCATGGAGTCAGCCACATTTCCTCTCTCATTCTGTCTTAATCAGGTCTCTTTCATGCAAAGGAGATCAGCTTCAGCAGGAAGGACTGGGAGCAACCCTGGAGTCATTTGGTAGCTTTTGTTTGCAGTGGGCAGAGCAGCTTTGAAAGAATCACTGAGCCACCTCACCCAGGAGCAAGGGCTCCTTTCCAGTAGAGTTTGTAAATCTTTGGTATTTCCCACTTCTCAGCTTGGAAAACTGCCTTCTCACCATGCTGGAGTTCCTCCCAGGAGCTCCTCTGTTTGGCACCCATCGCCCCATCCATAGTGTGAGAGATCCTCAGGATCCACACTGGGCCCAACGAGGCTTTGACCACTGTATGAGACTTTCTCCCTGCTTACCACTGGGGAGAAAGTACCAGGTAATGGAAAATATCTCACTTGAAAGTACTTTGCCAGTCATTACAGGCAGTATTTCAAGACCACATGCTAGAACAAAGAAATGGCATTTTGACCTCCTGATTCTGAAATCATAACAATGTAATGAGTAAAATTAGGAGATCGGCTACATTTTCTGAATTACTTTTGCCAGCAGATTTTTAGCAACACATCTGTTTAAATGTTCCTTTGCTGGATTTTTCAGAATAACCAGCAGTCACAGCCAGATTGGTCTTGCATGAACTGAATGAAGAATTTCCATTTTAAGGTCTTTTCTGCTTACTTTTAGGTTTTGTTGATGTGACTTTGTGTCTCTCTGTGTTTGAGGCTACTTTGGGGACCTCATGCAGTAAGTTACAATGATGGAGCATGACAGTCAGAATAGCACACACTATTAGCTAGAGCTCAACTCTATTACAGTACTATGTTTGGTGACACAGAATCAAGAGACTCAAGGATACAAGGTCAAAGGTAGCAAAACATTACATTAATCTGTTCTGTTTGCAGGCACAAGTACGTCAATCTCCAAGTATAATACAGCGTTGACTGTTTAATTATAAGAAGCAAAGTGCTAAGTGCTTTATTTAATTTTAATTTTAAAAAACTTTTTCCCTAAAAGTAAGAAAGAATTAGAAAACACCACATTACTTAGCCTGGCACATATATAAGCAGGAGTTATTTCCCCTTATTTTATTAATTAATTTTTCACTATTGGTTTTGTGGAGGAGTAGTCAACCTACTCATAATAAATAAAATTTACATGAAGGTGCAACAAAATAAAGAAGCCAAAAAGGAACACTTAGTTTTTAAGTATGGCAGATATAAATAATTTAAAATAAATGCAGGTGTATGGTTTCTTGGAAAAGGAATCTACATTTGTAACTATGTACTGAAGTGTCACAAATAGTGCTTGTTTTAACTTAATTTATGCATACATAATCATAAACCAAAGAAAAAATATTATAGCTTTATTAAAGGGGCAATTTTTGCTTCGCAGATGAATTCACTTTGTAAAGGTGAAAGATAAGTATTAACAAGAGCACAGTGGCATGCATTTATAAGTGAGTTTGGGTAACGTAACAATGCAGTTATATCTAAAAAATAAAGGCCAAGATATATTTTTGGTTACTCCAGGAAATTTCTGTAGCAGCCAGACTGAGTTGAAATGAGTTATGTTGGTAAAGTAATATAAATAATCCCATATGAGACACAGGTCTGCTACTTCACATGGGTGTTTAAAATGGCCCCAAGAGAGGTTGAGGCTGAAAATGGCAACGATTTTATGCTTTTTCTCCTCTTATTTAGGCTAGTAAGTTCCCATTAGTATCTTATATCTGCAAACAGAGCAAACCCACCAGATACACATAAATTTTTCTATTTTAGTAAGACATGCTGATACTAATAAAGACTAAAAAATGTTGGGTTTTATGGCTATATCTTTTTGTTATATATACGTCTAATTGAAACTTTCAGATTCTTACTTTTATACGTTTTGCAGTCATTAACACAAGATTGCCTTCCATTACAATCGACAGAAATGCTCCATCCACCTTGCCCTGCTTGTGGGTCCCAGACTTAGCGCTTGTCCCTGCTGCAGCAGCACTGGCAGAGCAGGGGGGAGCCCAGCTCCCTTCTGGCAGCGCAAGCCCAGGGGCAGCGGCTGGCCCCCCTCCAGTGAGCAGAGTGAGGTCAGAGAGGAGGCACCCGCTGCCCGGCCAGG